>NC_081435.1:2866321-3076321 GCF_949786415.1 Peromyscus eremicus
TCTAAGAAGCAGAGTAGGGTCCTGCCGCCTACAGTGGTCTCTGCAGAGAGCATCTTCCCCTCATTATCTCCTCATCCTCCTCTATCCGTGTGCTAAAAGTCTGCATAATTTACAGGCACCAGCATCTGCTGCTCTAAAGAACACCAACATGTTCTTCGGCACATTTGAAAACTGCTAGGTAGGCTACAGGAACATCCACTACACCATCATTCTGCACTGCTAGGTAGGCTACAGGAACATCCACTACACCATCATTCTGCACTGCTAGGTAGGCTATAGGAACATCTACTACACTATCTTTCTGCACTGCTAGGTAGGCTATAGGAACATCCACTACACCATCTTTCTGCACTGCTAGGTAGGCTACAGGAACATCCACTACACCATCTTTCTGCACTGCTAGGTAGGCTACAGGAACATCCACTACACCATCTTTCTGCACTGCTAGGTAGGCTACAGGAACATCCACTACACCATCTTTCTGCACTGCTAGGTAGGCTACAGGAACATCCACTACACCATCTTTCTGCACTGCTAGGTAGGCTACAGGAACATCCACTACACCATCTTTCTGCACTGCTAGGTAGGCTACAGGAACATCCACTACACCATCTTTCTGCACTGCCGAACACTAGAACAAGCTCGACATCAACACAAGCCCGGGCTGACCCGGGAGCTAATGCTAGCACAGTGTTTCAGCAGAGACAGCAAGGGTGACAGGCAAGGGCCGTGGGATGCGGGCAAGCTGGATGACCCGAGGCTGATCCTCAGGACCCACAGGATGGAAGGAGAGAACCAATCCCGACAAGCTATCCTCTGGCTTCCATGTGCGTGTACACACGGTGCACACGGGGTGCACATGCACACACAATAAATAAATAACTGCAATAAAAACTTGGAAAAGAATGACAGGCAAAGCAGGGCAGCATGGGTGGGGAACAACCTGGGAACCACACAGATGAGGACCAGGGTCCTGAGCAGGACACCGTGACCACTCTGAAAGGCCACAGGCCCCGTGCAGTTCCCTTGGGGGCCAGGACACCTCAAAGGAAACCGAGTCTTAACTCTGAATGCAACTAGGAGGAGAACTGAGTGTGCCGTGTGACCTTCTCCCTCCAACAGGCCCCGAGTGCCTTCCCGGAGTCCCCAAAGCACACCAGAGTGTCACTGCGTGTGGAGCCCCTTGGCTCTGTTTGCCGGTGTCAGCCTACCTGGACAGAAACTGCAGGGGCAGCTGCAGGTTGTTCTTCAGCGTCTGAAGCTGTTGAAGGTCACAGCAGAGACTGACGTCGCCGAAGAGGAATCCCGGACAGAGCTCCTGTGGGGGGAGAGGATCGGAGAGCACATCAGTACACGCAACGTGCTGTTACTCTTGCTGCTCACGCGGTTCTCGCAGAACCCTCTCAAAAGCCCAGAAAGTGGGGTCACAGGAAGCTGTAGAGACAATCCTATTTATTTTTCCTTTCTTTTACTGCTTTGCCTCACAAGTTAGCCTATTCAAGTTCAGCCACTGTCCTCTGTCCACTCACCGTGACTCCAGGGACAGTCAAAACTTGCACTAACTCTGGGAAAGGAACCAAGGTGTTTGGAAGACCTAGTGCCACGCTGGAGCCATCTAGCCTCTAAAGCCAGTCTTTTTTGCTTGACATTTCCCAGTGTTTTTTCCCAGCAGCCCTAAGAATCATGCTAACGAAAAGCAGAGTCCTGGGGGGCAGCCAGAATTCACGGCTCGCAGGGCAACAGAGAAATCCCTAAAACAGGGGAAGAGAATTCCCAGCCTCTTAGTGGCAGTCTAAGTCTTGAAATCTAGGAACCAACCAACCAACCAAACAAAAAAGCTAACTTCTAATACACTTAGCAGAAGTCCTAAAGAGTAGTATCTGAGGTACCAAGGTCAGCTCTAAACAGTAACTCGCTATTGGGAAACTCCAGGAGACTTACAAAGTCAGCACCTGGAAGATTAAGCCTGGAGCCGGTTTATCGGTCAGCGTTGTGGGGTACGGGCTGCAGTCTAGGATGAGATTTAAGCCTCAGGGCTGGAGCAGTTAAGAGTGATTACTGATCCTGTGGAGAACTCAGTTCAGTTTCCCAGCACCTACGTGGCAGTTCATAACTGCCTGTGAATTCCAGTCCCAGGACACACACACACACACACACACACACACACACACACACACACACACACGCCTCTTAGTCTTGCCTCCAGCACTCCCAGCACCACTGCACAAGCTCCTGCCCATGCTTGTTGCCTGGTGCTCTCTCTCAAAGCAGCACACTTACCTGCACCAAGTCATATCCGTCCTTCGGTAAGGGTTTCGGTGGACCGGAATATTTACAGTTGTACCTCTTATCTCCAAGCGCAGTTCCACACTCTCCATACCAAACACAGGATTGTGAAAACACCTACAGAGAGTCAACATGGACAAACAGATTTTAGCAAGAAAAGGAGCTCAGCCGGCGAACCTTTCAACGATATCTAAAAAATGAAGTAGCAACAAAGGTTCTTGTTAAACATGCCAAGAAATATTAATAAAGATAGAACATGACAGGCATGGAGGGTGGGGTGTCTTAAACCAACAATCCCAGCACTTGTGAGGCCCAGATAGAAAAATTATGAGTTCAAGGCCAGTCTGAGTTGCACAGTAAAGACCAGCTAACTATCCAGCCAACTCTGTCCTAGAAACCACCAAAACAAAACACCCAGGCCATGGGGCTGGAGAGACAGCCCAGTGGTTAAGAGTGCTTCCTTCTCTTCCAGAGGATCCACCTGTAATCCAGCTCCGTGGTACTGACCTTCTGGTCTCCTAGTGTGTGTGCGCACACACTAAATAACAATATCTCTTAAAAAAGCAACCAGACCTAATAGCCCAAATGGCTTTGTCAAGTCAGTAATGCAGGTTTGGAAATTATCTACAAGATGCAGACTTCCCGAGTGCTCGGGAGAAAGCTCTAGTTCCAGAAAGACTCACAGCACGAGGAGAAGCAACAGCCGGGCGGTGGTGGCGCACGCCTTTAATCCCAGCACTCGGGAGGCAGAGCCAGGCAGATCTCTGTGAGTTCGAGGCCAGCCTGGGCTACCAAGTGAGTTCCAGGAAAGGCGCAAAGCTACACAGAGAAACCCTGTCTCGAAAAACAAAAAAAAAATAAAAAATAAAAATAAAAACAAGTAGAAGCAACATAGCACTCAGCGAGTTAGTGATTACAAGGTACCGGTTTTGGGGCATTTGCACAAAAAATTAGATAAACAACCAAAGAACATTTCCACATATACTGAGGTTGGCTAATATTGGTAATTCAAAAGTAGCCCGTAGGACAAAACCATAAACATCACTAATCTTACCTAAAAGTGGGTGAAAGAATGGACATGGTCCTCGAGGGTTAAGAAGAATGCCAAGGACTGCACGTGCAGACTTTAAGGACTATCACCTAGGCAACACCAACTTGTGAAAACTTCCTACGAAAAGATGTGTCAAGAGCCACTCATATTCCCCATGTGACAGTCATAAGGCTGCCTAGAACTTGAGACGAAGGAAGGGTTCCCGTGAGTCACCGCCCTATCCACACATGCTGGCCAAAGTAAGCCCATACTCTGCGTTACAGCTGACTCAGCAGAGATGACCGGCAGGCCAGGGACACGGGCTCGTAACCATCCCACAGGGAAAACACGGAACCCAGGAGCAAGCTGGATCCCAGACCCCTGGTGGAAAGCCTTAAACACACTGGACAGAAGCGCCAGGACCAATCCACGCACATGCAGGGAGCTAAGTCAGTGTTCCTCAGCTTTCTACCCCAGAACATAAAATATGGGGGTAGGAGGGAAGGAAGTGGAACAATCCCATCAACCAGACCAGGGTACACAACTGTCAAGAGACCCAGTCAGTATAACCTGCTTCTGAATTCATCCTTTAGATAGCAAATTAAAAATTACAGTTTGCTGGACGTAGTGGTGTATGCCCAGAACCTCATCTACCACAGAGAGAGGGCGAAACAGGAAGTAGGAGAAGCAGAGTTTGAAGCCAATCTGGGCAACTTGGAGCCCCTGCCTTCACAGAGAGGGATGTAACTCAGGGGTGGAGTGTTTGTTCAACATGTGGAAGGCCCTGGGGTCAAAATGGCAAAGCAAAAACACAGATCCCCCAACCCACACCCCCGTCCTTTTGAGACAAGGGACAGAGTCTAACTCTGTGGCTCAAGAGCTCCTTTCCCAGGCTGCCTGAGTCTGGCACCACCCCCTCGCTGAACTCACTGTTCAGGCCACAGCGGGGGTTGGGGGGGTGGGGGAGGGGTGGGGGAGGGAGAGCATCCAAATGAGGAAGTGTCAAGATTTTAAACCAAACCCAGAAGCTCCAGCAGAGAACCTCAGCTCTGGCCTTCCAGCTGACAGGTGGTTACCAATGTAACTCAAGTTTAAAAAGGCAAGAGCTGACTACGGAGGTGGGGGGACAAGCTGACAGTACAATTTAAACACAAGGGAGCCTTCTCTCATTCCTCAGAACTCGACTAGCTGCCAAGTCAGACTCACAACAGAATTCAAAGGAAAATTCCGGAGGCCAGTTAGAGCAAGGCCAAACAAAAACTGATTCAGCAGGGCTGACACCAAAGCAGGATCTGAGTAGAACATCCCAACAACGTGATCAGATGGCATTTCCCACAACAAAGGACGAGACAACGAAAGCAAGGTGACAGTTAACTAGTCCCAGATCAATAAGCATCCACTCCAAATCCACGGCCCTCCGGCCCTCCGCAACAGAAGCCCAGTCAACAGGCCAGTCAAAATGGCCAGCCTGTCTCTGCTGTCCTTGACTTCAAAGCCCAGTGTTCCTGCCCCCTGGAAAGGAGTGGGGAAGGAAGGAGGGTGGCCGGGAGCTCCGGATCCCAAGAAGTCAGTACTTCAAGTCACCTGGAGGAAGTTACTTAGCCATCTCAACAGAACAGGGACTATGTGGCTTTCCTGGCCATGCTCGGCTAGCATCTCACAGAATCACCTTGCCCACAGCCGGAGCCTGAGCCCTTCTGTGTCAACTCCGGGTCCTCAGAGCAGCGTGACGGGGGACTAGTGCACGTGTTGTTTCGTGTATCCACAGAGGTGCATACTGAAGCACTAGGAGACACATCCGTAATTTGTGCAAGATCACAAACAGTGCCTTAGCCAGGATGGAAACTGAAGCCTTTCGGCTCCAGGCACAGACTCCTCATAAAAGGTAATTAACTCCACAATTAAGGCCCTTCTCAGTTACCCCGCCCACTCCCACCTCTGTGAGGGCAGGGCCCATGCATCTCACCCAGCAGCACTGAAGGGCGAGGCCCCTCTTCACGACTACAGCAGGAGAGCCTGTTTCCTCCCTGAGCGCCTCACTGGGCAGCATGTGACTTCACTTTTCCCGCGGTTCCCACCTGCCTATGAACACTGGTTTCACAGACCTCCCCTGCTCTCCACACTTCTGCCGGCTGCCTGCCAGCCTCCGGCTCTTGAGGAAAGTAATCTCTTTCCATGCCTCCACACCCGGGGCCTCTTGCAACAGTTTACCTTGTAAAAGGGCCGCCACAGCTAACTGCCACCCACTCTGGTGGGACTCCCTTGCTCAGCCATCTCCCACAGCCCGTAATCTTCCTGTGCTTAGAACCCACCCTCTCCTGCTGCCCGTGGAAAGGGCTCTGGACACCCTGTCCTGGTTTTCCCTTTCCCCTGTCCCATCCTAAGGAGACCCATCTGCCTCCACACTGGTCCCCATCCTTCCCACTACCTGCTAACCTCCACCTCCCTTGGGGTACCTGTGGATGCACTGAGATGTCCCTCCGGAGCACCTGTCACACATTCCAGTCCCACAAGAGGATATGGCACATTTCCCATCCTCACCCTACCGGCTCTTGCTAAGTGCGTCCCTACTTCACAACCCAAACATACCTGTGACTCACCTGGTACTGTAATTACAGATGAGCAGGTAAAGTGCCACATCTGAGGGCTGGACTAAGACACAGCAGAGCTGGACTACACCTACCTGTGGCCTAGGTGCCTGGAAGGCTGGGCTTTCCTGCTGTTGCTCCAAGGGACTACAGGTCTAAAGAGACGAGGCTGGGCCGTGCTCATCTCTGCAACCCATGCAAAATCTAACTGGTGCCTCAGAGGCAGGATTTGCAATCTCAACATCGCCACAGCACAGAAAGCAGCCAGGGCTTGTGTGACAAGGAGAGCTAAGGTGTCATGAGGTCTCCCAGGACTGTCACAGCAGCACACGCTAATGCCACCATGCTCTGGGCAAGCGGAACTCATGTGGGCCATACACTTCCCTTTTAGACAAAGAACCTGACTTCCAAGCATAAAGCTGCCTTCACTTCATACAAGAAGCCTGATTCCAAGGTTAGGGCAGTGACATTTGCCCCTAGTCCCAGCACTCAGGAGGCAGAGGTAGCAGGATTGCTATTGGAGGCTAACCCAGGCTACACAGCAAGACTTTGTCACCAACCAAAACATACCCTGGTTTTAAATTCAGAAACATCCTCTTTTTTTTCCTCCTTTGAGACAGGGTTTTCCTGTGTAACAGTCCTTGGCTGTCCTGGATCTTGCTCTGTAGACCAGACTGGCCTCAAACTCACAGAGATCCGCCTGCCTCTGCCTCCTGAGTGCTGGGATTAAAGGTGTGCGCCACCACATGGCTCAGAAACATCCTCTTATGGAAGGAAGTGTTATGTGCAGTATTCAAATGAAGCTCACCATGTCTGAGGTCTACCTTCACCAGAGGCGAGTCTAAAGCAAGCAGGAGCCTTGTTCTGGAGACAGACAGACAGCAAGCCATGGTTGTGCAGGTGTGATACACTGAGTTCACTCAACATGGCTAAAGGCAAAGTCATACGCGTATTTTACCACCCAAATAACACAAAACGAGAGCCTGGTCTCAGATATTCCTCACAGATGAAATGGAAGTCTGGTGTCAAGGGCGGCAGAGCTTCTGTACTGTCAACATTCTGAGGCCAAATAGGATCAGGGATCACGAGCTGAGCGTCACACCATACACTCAAGTCTTAACAGCATACCCCCCACTGACTCAAGGACTGGGGTATTTCACAGTCTGTATGCTGCTGCTGTACCAGAACAGCTGAGACTAAGTGATAAAGAGAAGTGTATTAGGCTCAGATCTGGAGGCTAGGCCAAGGTGGAGGGCTGCATCTGGTGTTCTTGCTGCCGTACCCCATGGCAGACAGCAGAAGGTAGAAGAACAGGAAAGGGCTAAACCCTTTACTAGGAACTCACGCTCAGAGGACTACTCACACATCTTGACAAAGGTGCACTGAAGGTGTTCTGTCCACACAGAACGCGCATGACCTATTTTCCAACACTGTTGCAGGGTGTGTGTGTCGGGGGGATTCCAGCACAAGAACTCTGTTGGCACACTCAGGCCAACAGCCAGATGTATTTTTCATACAGACCACTCTTACAGAGATACTCTTAACTGAAAGGATAACACTACTTAAGTATTACATTTTTGTTCATTCCTAAAATATTTTTTAAAGACTGAAGATTTTTCTTTAATTGCAAGTCAATATACACCTATCACAAATACCCAGATTTTGCAGACACACTAAATTAAAACTGAAAGGCCTCCCTTGGATCCCACCCCTACCCATTTCTCAGACTGAACCAGTGCTGACTTACCACACCAGGTCTTCCTGGCTTTCCACCTTCCCCCACAACATCACCTAGGCATAACCACAAGCACACTGGGTCAGCTCCCTTCCGCACATCACTCTTCGGCTCTTCTTAAACGACCCTCAGTTATTTTTATCTCGATCCTTAGGGCCAAACTCCACACCACAGAAAAACAAGCCTCACTGTTTCTTCTGTCGCCCGTCCCGTCTGCCCTCTCTGGTGACCTCTTCGTAGGTGCCTCTCCCAAGACTCACTTCCTCGCTTAGCTGAACTCTGTCCCTTCCACTCTGGTCTAGTGCCCGTGTTCCCCAAGTAGGTGAGCTGCCGTAATAGCTCAGAAGCAGAGCTGGTCTTCCCAGTGAGGCCACATGTGTGGGTCACATCCTGAGAGCTCCCTTGCAGATCCACTAGGGCTAGGCACTGATAAATTCTGTCTCTGAGGACCAAATGTTAAATAACACAGGCTTCGGAGACTTCAGGTCTCTGTGGCAAACACTCAACCCTGACTGCAGAAGTTCCAATGCAACCACAAGAAGAAGTAGGTGAATGGGCACGTCCCAATAAAACTCCACTTACAAGTGCTCTGGCTGGGCCAGTTTGCTGCTTGCTGCTCTCACTGGGTTTCCTAAGTTCAGAGACAAGAACTCATGGTCATCTGGCTTCAACCCTGTTTAGTAGTTACAAGACTAGACAGTCTCTACTTTGGAAAGACAGGGAAGATGTGGTTTAATTACTAGGAATATTACTGAGTCAGAAAGCTGCTTCCAACAGTTACCTGGTCAGTGCAGGAAGATTTAAGGAAGACTATCCCGCCTGCTAGCTATCAGCCACTACAATCACTGACCCCACTCTACTGTCCATGAGCACATATGGAGGGCCGCTACCCACACGACACAGAAAGAAACCCTGAAAGCCAGCAAGAGAGCCGTGCACTCCTGGAGGAGGCTTCCAGTGAATCCTGCTAAGGTCCGAACTCACAAATCCAGAAGGAACGCCAATGGCACCCCAGGAACAAAGTCGTGTGGTGTCTCACCTCGTTTATTTCTCAAACACTCCATCACATGGAACATGAACATTTTACAGGCAGGGGAACTAAGGCTCAGAAATGATATTCCAAAGCCACATAGCTTGTGACATAATTCTGAGAACCAAGACAAATGTTCTCCAGTCCATCTTCTGAATCTTCCCACCCTCCCAAGGCGCATGCCCGCACAGTTCAAACTGAAGCCCGGTTTGGGCAGCGACACACCCTCAGCCAGGCGGCCCCACCTGCGATGGTCCCCGAGTACTCTTTCTTCACAGACTCGGTCATTCACATCTGTAGGTGGCTGTCATGTGATGACTCACTTCCTCAGCTCCCTGCCAGCGCCCAACCATGATGCTACAGTTGGGATTATCGCTTCTGCTACCACTGTGGACAGGTGAAGGCAACAGAGGGGCCTGAGACACAGCGAGCTCCAGCTCCAAGAAGGAAGAGCCAGGCGGCTGCTGGTTAGCCCCACTGCCCACTGCCTCTCTAGGGCGCATGGACAGTCACCACAAAGCGGGATGGGGTGGAGGGAACCCTGCCCAGAGATGACACTGCCTGCTGCCCTTTGGAATTGGGAGACAGATTAAACAAACACGGCAGGACTTGGAGGTGGAGGCCTGACCTGACTTCTGGGGGTAGAGGCGCTGGTTCTGTTTCAAAGCCAGCCTGGCATGCACACGCACGCACAGAGCAAAGGGTAATGTTGTGCACACCAAGACTAGCCTGTATATAGTGTTGAAGTCAACTACTTCTAGAGTGAGACAGGCTCTCATTTCACGGACAACCCTTTACCTCACCCAAGGCCACACGACCAGTCCCTGACAGACATGTATGAGCCTCAGCTCATATGGGGTCAGAGCCCCATAGCCACAGCTGTACAACGAGACTGTGACGTGAGCGCTGGTATGCATCTGTAGAGGGCCATGGTCAGCAGACTAGTCCCCCAAGACAGGAGCAGGTGTTGAGGAGGAGCCTGGCTGGCCAAAGGGGATGACTGCTGACACCCACTCACTTTAGCTTGCTAAATGCCATCATCAGGTAGCAACACTTGAACTTGAGTGGACTGCAGAAATCAAGCTCTGGGCTGCCACTGACTTGCCCTGTGACCTTGAGACAAACACGAACTTAGTGTTCCTGTTGATAAAACAACAAAAATAAGGGGCTGGAGAGAAGGCTCAGGGCCTAAGAGCACTGGCTGCTCCTCCTGAAGTCCTGAGTTCAATTCCCAAACACACATTGTAGCTCATAACTGTGCATAACTATAGTCTCATGAAATTCAACGCGCTCTTCCGGTGTGCAGATAAAACACCTATATACATAAAACACAAAAATAAGAAAATCTTAAAAACAGGAAAAATATACTTTTACTGCAGGGGTTCTATGATGACAAAACAGGTTAGCTGTGTGATCACGACACTGTGCGAAAGCGGGGTGGCTACTTTTATATCTTTCATCCTCTGTAATCCAGAATCGCTCCCACTGCCTGCTAGTAAACATGGCCGCACAACACTATCACCCCAGCTCTTCGGAGGTGTCAGAGGCCAGCGGGTTTACACAGCAAGTGTCACTCAAAAGGGAAACCATCCTGGCCATTTTAATAACTTTATGAAGATAGTTTATACACCATAATTTACCCCTCCATCACATGCAACTCAATGGATGGTTTTGTTAGCAACTAGATTACTTTCTGCCGTGTAAGATTCTGTATTATCACACTGTGTGTGTGCAGTGCAGCACTTGTGGGTCGGAGGACGGCTTCTGGGGGTCGGTTCTCTCCTCCCACAGTGAGCTGCAGGGACTGAACTCAGTCACCAGGCTTGTACTGGAACACTTTCACTTGCTGCCCCGCTCCAATTTTGTAATTTTTAGTTTTTAATTGATAAATATTTGTATGTACTTATAGAATATAGTATAATTCAATATAAGTATACGACATGAAATGATTAAACTAGGGTAATCAGTGACTTCATCTCCTGTACCGTGAATCATTTCTGTGGCCGTCCTCCATCTTCCCGGTTCCTCTTGGTCACCTGGTCTCAGAGCTCAGCTCAACACTGTAACAACCTGTCCTTGTCTTACCTGAGCATCTCTCCCGACATGACCATTTCCCCCCGTCTTTCACCCACTAAGTATGCATAAGACAGAGAGTAGTTGACATTACACAGCCCTTTATAGTGTATACACTGCTTTCCCAACGGGCTGCGTCTTTGGATCTTCACATCCTACACTGTGCCCAGAGCCCCTACTTTATAATGAGGGAATTAATTTGAATTCCTCTCGTGTGACCTAAGGAAAAGGACAGTAAAATGATCAAGGAGAAAGTGTTAGTGTCTTTCAAATCCTTCCAGAAGCTTATTCACTGTATGAGAGGGCTTTAAGCCTTTTTTTTTTTTTTTTTTTTTAAGTTCTGTTACCTAAACAAATCTTCCAAAGACTAAGATTACAGGCTGCCAGAGGTGGCTCAGTTGGTCAATCAGTGCTTGCCACACAAGCCTGAGAGGATCAGAGTCTGGCTCTCCAACACCAACGTCAAAAGTCAGGCACTGTGGTGCATGCTTATAACCCAGAGCTGAGGAGGCAGAGACAGGAGGATGGATCCTTAGGGTTTACTGACTAGCTAGTCTGCTGAGTAGGTTAGCCCCGGGTTGAGTGAAAGACCCGGTGTCAAAAAAACGTGAACAGTGATTGAGGAAGACACTTGACCTCTGCCCTCCATGTGCACATAACCACCCTCACCTCCCCCACCACACACAGGCACAAGCCAGGAAAACAGTCAGTCACTGTCATCACCAGAAATCAACTGCAAATACATTACATATATATACAACTTATTGCTATTTTATGCTCATTGGTGTTATGTCATGTATATCTGTGTGAGGGTGTCAGAAGCCCTGGAACTTGAGTTACAGACAGGTGTGAGCTTCCATGTGGGTGACGGGAATTGAACCCAGGTCCTCTGGAAGGGCAGCCAGTGCTCCCAAATGCTGAGCCACCTCTCCAGCCCCAGCAAATACATTTTTGATCACAACTAATATTTAAGTCCCTTTTCAAGATCCACTTTGGGCCTGGGAGACATAATGATGAAAAAGAGCCACATATCAAGAGTCCTGGCCCCACTTGGAGATAAAATATAGTTCTTGCCCTCAAGGGGCCTGTAATTTGGCATTTCAGTTACAAAACAACCAACAAATATCCTGGAAAGTAGGCACAGTTAATATGACTTTATTGGGGGGGGGCTGGAGTTCTAGTGGGGAGAGATGGGGTTAGGGCCCCCTCCCCACACTCAGGTCTTTGAGTTCAAAGACTTTGTAAACAGAAAAAGCCACTGCAGCAGTTGAAGCAAAAATTAAGAACTTCCATGGGAAGGCCTCCCGGCTGGGGAACAACATCACAGCGTCACCAAGAAAGCTCCAGGCCACAGGGACCTTGGCAGTCTGGCAAAGACTTTGTGTAGGTTTGATAGCAAATGGTCTCATGTGTCTGGGCAGCAGACACCCTCTGCAGGCCCCAGGTGACAGAGTGAAAGGGCACCTGAGATGGCCTAGTCCAGACTTCCCAGTAGGTGATGCGCCATGCCTGAAACAGTGGCCTCTTGAACAGTGGCCTGAGGAGGCTTAGCCAGGAGAGGGTGCCTGTGCCTCCCTCAACAGAAGGACTCTTTGTTCTGGGTAATATAATAAATTCAGAGAAATACAAAGTTCTATTCAGCAAGTTGGTAATTTATGTTATCAAATCTTACTCCATCAATCTGACTGATGGACCAAAGCTAGGGATTACACATACCCAACTCCAATTTCACAAAGTTATTCATCCTTCCTCCAGGCTAAAAGATTAACCCATTCCAGATCATCTCTGAAAAAGCCACTTATATGTTTAATGAGTACTCAGACCTCAACACATTTCAAGTTCCTCAAGGAAAAAAAGAAAGAAAGAAAGAAAGAAAGAAAGAAAGAAAGAAAGAAAGAAAGAAAGAAAGAAAGAAAGAAAGATCAGGAGAGACACGTTTATTTCCCCAAATTGTCTTCATACCTGGATGAACACAGGTGGGTTGTTGTTTGTATGTTTGAGACAGGGTCTCAATATTTACCTGACTGGCTTAGAACTTGCTAGGTAGAACAGGTTGGCCTCAAATTTACAGAGATCTGCCTGACTCTTCCTCCCCAGGGCTCAGATTAAAGGCATGCACACCATGACGATTAGCAAACACAGGCATTAAAAACAAGTTGTCTAAGCCGGTGCAGTAGTTCATGCCTATAATTCTAGCACTTAGGGGGCTGAAGCAGGTTCACAGTGAATTCAAGGCACACTTGGGCAATATAGTGAGCATTGGAACCTGGGCCCTTAGAGATAAACTCTGACACACACAAAAAAGCCAAAACAAACAGGAAAACAGAACACTCAACTTGGCAATGTTATTCCATCATCTGTAAGAGGAAAAATTTAAAGGAAAAAAACCCAAAATCTCTCCAAATGCATTTTAGATTTTCCAAAGGACAACTGCCTCTAGTCCCCAAGCAACTTGATTGTTGCTCAGACTGAAACCTGATGAGTTGCAGCCACAGACCAGTGTGAGTTCTAAAACCAGAGACCCCACCCCCATCAGTTCAGCTGCCCTGGGAGCCCCCAGATAGCAGGAAGCCGATTTTAAAACAATGGGAACGTTTCTAGTTGAGAGGACTTTGGAAAGACTCTCAGGCATTTTGCAAGAGAATCAACTTCTGGTCTACTTCAAATGTACTAAAAGAGAAGCTGATTGCTTATCAACCTTGAAGGCTACCTTGAGGTAGAAGCAGAGTTAAGTTTAAACCACTTATAATGTGAAGTCTGCTGATTAGGTCCTGACCTAAAACTCTGGGGAAAAGAAATTGCTGACGCTTTCTCTAAGGCACTACATTAGGCAGAGAAACGGCTTCTCCACACACTAATTTATTTCAGTAATGATGAGGTATTTATCATCTCAAAAAAAATCAAGGCTGAGTCAAACAGCTAAAACCAGAGACGGCAAGGGTTGGCCCGTCCCAAACAGCCCCTTTGGTTCAGCCTGTGCACGTGTGCTTTTCCTGGCTCCCGGGCCCTACTGGGCCAGCACTGGATGTCCCTCTGAGCACTGCACAGACATTTAAAGACCGGGTAAGCCCTTCATCTGCTCTCACTTCTGATTCACCACCTTGTCATAACCCATAAGTCCATCAGAGGAGAGTTAGTGGACACAGGGGCACAGAATTCCAGTGACTCAGTCATCCTGATTTGGTTTAATTAGTACCCCTCTGTAGGCATCCCCAAACACACCCATTGTTTCCAATGAGACAACCGTAGACACACCAACAGTAGTGACACACCCGTGCCCAAGTTGGCCACAGCAACGAAAAGCCAGAAGAGGGAAGTCACTACACTGTTCCAGGTGTTGTTCTGTCCCTAGCTAATTGTGGGCCTATTGTATTGGTGAGCCTCTGTTTCCTGAAACGTTAAAATGAACGTGATAAGAGGCAACCCACACTTTAGATCGGGCTGATTCACTTCAAGTACTCAAGACTGGTTCAATTTGGTGCCTGAGTTTTGTTCTCCTCCGCCGTCTGGAGACAAGGAGCAATAATGCAGTCGGAGCTAAGTAAACTTAAGAGTTCGTGTGCACGTAGTATCCTCTGCACCCATTGTCCCTCCAACCCCACATCCTAAATCAGGTGACCACAGCTGGAATGAGCGCAAAGCCGGCCAAATAGCGGCCCCCGCTGTCACCTCTCCAGACCACAGGACAGCACGAGGGTGGACAGACATAGGAGAAGGCGACCTCCGCGGCTGCACCCGCAGACCGACTTCCCCACGCCCGCGCCCCCAGCTCCCGCGCCCGGGGTCTCCGGAGCCGCCGCACGGCCCCGCCGCGTCCCGCCCAGCCCGCCCGGGGCTCTGGAAGCCGCTCACCTGCGCAGGGCACAGCAGCAGCAGCAGCAGCAGGCCGAGGGCCGGGTGGCGCGCGCTCATGCTGGGGCCGCGCGGGGCTGCGGACCTCGGGAGGACTCGCCGTGCACCGCGACCCGAGCGCCGCGACACTGGGCGGGCGGATTCGGGACCGGCGCCTGACCGACTAAGGGGCAGGCGCAGGCTGCGCGCGCAAGTCAGGAAGGGCGGAGGCGGGGCCGGGCTCGGACCCCAGGGGGCGGGGCTAGGAGCTCTGGGCGGGGCTTAGGGCGCAGAGCCCGGCGAGCTTCGCCGAGCGGAGCCCGCCCGCGCTCTCTGCCGAGCTCCGCTCCCTCCTCCGGGAGTCTTCGCAGCCCCGCTCCTTGGAGACACGTCCTGGAGCGCAGGTCTCAGGACCCCTCGCCAAAGCCACGCAGGCCGGAGACCTCCCCGGGAACTAGTCCAGCTTTTTGGTGCCTCGCCATCCCTGCGCGCCCCTTGGGGATGGGATCTCTCACATCTGGGAAGCTGCGCTTTTAAAATCCGTCCTGGGGTGGTACTCTGGACTTACTCCAACATCTGACTGATGTTTTTAACTTAGTGCTCCCCCTCTCCCCCTCTTCTGGGTTGGAGAGGTTGGACAAAATTTTAGCACCAGTACTTCGCGACAATTTTCCTAATTAAGAACCCATTCTTCGGATCGCTGAGACGTTTCGACCTCTGTTTTATTTATTTATTTATTTATTTATTTATTTATTTATTTATTTATTTATTTATTTATTTATTTATTTATTATTTGCTTATTATTTATTTATCTATCTATCATCTATCTATCTATCTATCTATCTATCTATCTATCTATCTATTTATTTATGGTTTTTCGGGACATGATTTCTCTGTATAACAGCCTTCAACCTCTGTTTCTTTGGGCCGTGACAAGTACTCTGATCAACTCTCCCAATCCCACTTACCCAAAAGGGATTGGTACTGGCGCACCTTCTAGCCAGCTGGGGCGGTGACAGCGGTGGCCTGACCCTATTGGGATCTGACAGCTCAGTGTGGCAGCGCTTCCGACACCAGATCTGTTTTCTGTTAACTCGGACCGGGTTTGAGAAAGCACTAAACAGCACCACCTACCGGCCGAGGAGGGTCTAGCAGCAACCCATGCTAACGTGGAAATAAAAAAAAATACACAAAAATCTAGAGACAAGAATTAAAAAAATAATCACTTATACTTCCCCATGACGGACAGTCTATGTTACACTGTGCTGCATTTTCTCTTTTTATGAGTTTTTTTCTCTTTGTGAAAATTATTTTAACGTGGATGAGACCCAAACAGAGGCTTTTAGCTTGAACAATACCACCCCCCACCCCCCACCCCCCCACCCCCACCCCCACCTCCACCTCCGCTTTCCCTCCCTAAAGGTCCTTACATTCCCCAACTTGTCTGGATCCCACAAAGCCTCTACTCCTTCTGCACTCTGTTTCCTCTTGGTACTAAAAGCTATTGATGATTTTCCTTATGGAGAGAGAGAGAGGGAGAGAGAAGCGAACAGGAGTTCCCAGAAAGAGGCCTCACCCATTTCAGACATTCTGCAAGGCGGATTGACTGGTTAGAGCTTCCGTGTTTATGGAGAGCTAGAATGTTGCAGATCCAGAGTCAAGTTCCTTCAGGCTCTCTAGCCATGTATCACCCACCTCTGTGTTTGACCTAATGTCCTTGGGACTATCAGGGAAATCCCTTTGAAATGTACAATGAGACCCCTATCTTCTACCAACCCAAAGGCTAAAAATGTCAAGAGATAACGTCTGAGGCAGATACACAGAGGTTTCCTGGCCTTGCTGTGATTTGTCTACCTGATCCTTGCACCAACCTCTGTAAAATGTGCCTTTATTATTTTCTTTGTTCTGTAACTATAAAAACTCCGTGAAACAGCTACCACATTGGCACGTGGTATTTGGGGCACCTGAACCTGTTTTCGTGTGTGTGTGTGTGTGTGTGTGTGCGCGCGCGCGTGCGTGTGTGTGTGCGCGTGCGTGTGTGTGTGTGTGTGCGCGTGCGTGTGTGTGTGTGCGTGTGTGTGTGCGCGTGCGTGTGTGTGTGTGCGCGCGTGCGTGTGTATGTGTGTGTGTGTGCGTATGTGTGTGTGTGTGTGTATGTGTGTGTGTATGTGTGTGTGTGTGTGTGTGTGTGTGTGTGTTTAGCCGGCAGATGAAGGCAAAGCCTCCAATGCCTGTGCCAGTGTCTTTGATCCGTGAGGTAACTTAATCAAACACCTCCCACTGAAGTGCCTATTGGCATTTGCTGTAGCAAACAATGACGCAATCAAATTTTTGTAATCTTCTGAAGAAAATGGTAGTTTTCCCTGTGCTGGGGGTTGAACCCAGAGCTTTGGCCATGGCAAGCCAGTGCTCTGCCCCGGGGCTACATTCCCAGCCCCTGTTTATTTAATTTTGAGGCAGGCTCTCACTAAATTGTCCGGCTGGCCCTCAAGCTTATAATCCTCCTGCCTCAGCCTCCTAATAGATGAGATTACAGGCACACAGCAACGTGCCTTACAGATAATTTTATGTATTTTAATCAAAGGAAATCTACATTTACATTTTGAATGTTGTTCAGCTGCCTTTCAAAGAGGTTTCAGGCTAAGCCTTTGTCAGCAACACACGGAAATTACTGAGTTCCTCCTCCTTCACCACAACCTCTATTCTGATCGGTGAAATATAGAATCTATAATTTATTTCTTGTTTTTAAAATGTTCACATGATTTAATTTATATTCTTTTACTTATAAGAATAAATGTCTACTTATTTGTAAGTGACTTTTATATACTTTTATTAGATATATTTATTTTTCACATTGTTTTGTAAAAGCTTATATATGTATGTATACATATGAATACACACACACACATATATATACATACTTGTATGTTCTTGTGTTTATGCACATATGTGTGTATGGAGGCCAGAGGTGTTGCTCAGGTGGAATTTGTCTTGTCTGTGTGTGTGTGTTTTAAGACTAATTAATTTTTATTTTCTGTGTATGGGTGTTTTGCCTGCATGTATATCTGTGCCCTTTGTGAGTGCCTGGTGCCCACGGAAGTCACAAGAGGACATTAGATCCCCTAGAACTGGAGTTATAGACACCTGTAAGCCACCATGTGGTTGCTGGGAACCAAACCCAGGTCCTCTGGAAGAGCGGCCAGTGCCCTTAACCACTGAGCCATCCCCTCTGCTTTTAAAGATTATTTTAAAAATATGTATGCTTATAAGTCAGTGTTTGGGTATGTGCACATGAATACAGATGCCTATAGGGGCCAGAAGGAGCTATCCGATCCCCTGGGGCTGGAGATGCAGGTGGTTGTGAACTGCCCAAAGAAGGTGCTGGGGGCTGAACGTCAAGGCTCAAGCGAGAACAGCAAGTGCTCTACAGCCCCCATCCTGTTTTTTTGGACAGAGTTTCTCACCTGGGGCTGGGGGCCTAGGGCTCCCCATTAGGCTAGGCTGCCTGGCCGCTGTCTTTCCCTCCCCAGCAGTGGGATTACAAGCACATGCCTCCGTATCTGACTTTTTACCTGGGTTCTGGGAACTGAACTCACGTCTCCATGCTTGCAAGGCCAGCACTGGGTTGACTGAGTTCTCTCTCCAGTCCCCTGCAAAAGGTTGTTAGTAAGAAAATCCAGAGGTGAGCCGTCCCTACTTCACCACCCGCACCACCAGATCGCTTCCTAGTGCCGGTGACTTTTGATGGACTGCCATCTTCGTTGTGATGTCATGGAAAGCTTTACTGCTGTAGAAAGCAGGCGGCTAGAAGCAGCCTGAAGACCCCTGGCATGTGGGTCTGCTGAGGAGGGCCTGGGTCACGCGGGCGAAGCATCACTGCGTGGACTGGTACTCTAGCTCTGCTCTGAAGCCTCTTCCAAGCTCCCGGATGCTGATGAAATGACACTGACGGACAAAACGAGGTTTCCACAGCCCTCGCCAGCATGCATCCTGACTTACTTGTCATTTCAAGGTGTATAGATACACACTGTCACGCATAATACCCAAAGACAGACAGCAAGGACAATCCTGACCTCTGCGTGCCCCAGGACTTTTCTCATGTCTAAGCCCCGCCTCTTTGCCTCAGCAAGTCCGTCTGTGAAATGGAAGAGCAGCTGGCCAGCAACCAGCAGCTCAGTTCCCATCTAGCCTTGGTCCCAGGAGATGTGTAGGGCAGGAGGCCCAGCAGCAGAATTCTACATCTGAAAGAGGAGGAGCAGAGGGCTCTGCAGAGAGTCTCTCAATCGGCCTTATATCTTGAATAAAATGCATGTTGGAATTTAAAAAAAAAGAAAATTATCCTATGATATGTGTTGCTGATAAACACACATATACTAACACACACTCATACACATACACACACACACCCATATATATACATTCACACACCCAAACATACTCATACAATACTCTCACACACACATCCACACACATGTATACACACACTCTCATACACCCACATTCATACATATATACTCACATACACACTCATACACATACGCTCACACACACTAACACACAGTCATACACATACTCTCACACATTTATACACATATACATGCACTCTCATACACACACACTCATAACATACACTCATATATATGCTTTCATATACACATACAAAGATCCAGCTTCCCTCCTTTCTCTCAAGCCAAAGAAATCCCGTAGTTCCCCGCTCTCCTAAAGGCCGTTATTGCTTATGTGCAGTTCTCTTATGCTTTCATCTCCCTTGATTTCCTAGTAGCGTTCAACACAGTTGAGCACACTGTCCTTGTAAACCATATTCTCCACAACGCTTCCTCTCCTGGGCTACTTATTTGTCTAAGCCATGCCTCCTAATCGTGCCACTCCCTGTGAGCTGATGGGGGCCAATGACATTCAAATACCACACTCTTTAACTCCGTCTGGGACCCCATCCCATGGGATGAGGTTTCTCACATTCAGGGTGGGTTTTCCCTTCTTAGCCAAGTCTCTCTGGGAACACCCTCACAGACACACTCACAAATGTGTCTCCATGTGTTTCTAACCCCATCAGGTTGACAATGAAGACCAACCGTCGCCATCCACAGAGAATGGGAGGCTCTTAAATTCCAGAAGCTTTGTTTATACCTTTCCCCAAACTCTCATGACCCATTACCACTAAAGACGTAACCCCAACTGACTTCTACCACTACACGTTGGCTTTACTTTCCTTGAATGTCAGGTAAATATAACTGTAGCTCTTTTATGCAGTTTCTTTCACTCACCATTGTGTTTAAGGCTGAGTAGTGAGATCACTTTATTGGAAGTAAGAAGAATACGTATCAGAACTGACTTAGGTGGGAGTACTCAAGAGCTCAGGCTGCAGCCGGGGACCCTTTTTATGGCTCTAAATGGAGGGGCTGGGTACTAGGAGGACTGGTTTGATTGGTTAGATCATCGATTCATTTTTCTATGCATGTCCCTTCCCATATGTGCCTGGTTTAATCATATGCACGCCCAATTATGCATACGTTTAAGACAGTGAATAGGACATTCTCACTAAAAGTCCACTTCAAGGACACAGCATGTATTATTGCCATACACACATTTCAAGCCAGGTCAGGCCAGGCTGACCCTCTTGGACTTCTCTTCTTTGTACTTAAATACATTGGTAATAAATTTGGATAGGAGTTGTCCAGATTAGATTGTTGTGAGGGCAGGAGAGTCTTACGCTGTTGCGCAGAGGTGGGAGACGCGTGTAGCAGAGCAATGCAGGTATGGAGACATGACAGCCAGCCCTAACCTGCTGGAACTATAGTTTGGCCTGCCCAGAATCAACTACTCAATCCTAGTCATTAGAGTGTTCAGACCTGAGTAATAATTTATGCTTTTAATCTGTGATGACCAAAGAAACTTAATATGGAGCCAGGCATCCCTTGAGGGCTGTTGACCTTTGCTGTGGAATGCCTGGGAGACTGTAGTGGTCTGCAGCCACGGGAAGAACAGGACAGTAGGCTGTGAGGTATTAACAGCTGCCTTTGCTTCTTAAAACCTGATTATCTCTATGGGAAGGGGATGAAATGGTCTTTTTATTACTATATATTGGGGAAAAAAATGAAACAACTGAGGGAAATAAAATAATTTTCCTGCCCAGCTGTGGATTCTATGGATAGTTGTAATACACACCTTTCTGATGTCTGTCTGAAAAATCTCACCTTAATCCCTGTGGTGGTTTGAGGTCTTACATGCTCAAGCCACACCCAGTGAGACAGACCACTTCTGTTGTCTGCAAGTCAAGATACAGGACCCCTGGCTACTTCTCCAGTACCATGTACACCAGCATGGAGCGCCTTGATGAAATGGACTAAACCTCTGAAACTGTAAGCCAGCCCCAATTAAGTGTGTTTCTTTTCTAAGAGTTGCCATGATTATGGTGTTTCTTCCCAGCAATAGAAACCCTAACTCAGACAATCCTCCTTCTGCATGACGTATGTATGGACTCCATCTGCTAGCAGTAAAAATGAATTCATTTCATCTAAATTTGAATTGTGCCTAAGTCTTTGGTTTCTCCCAGTGGATCTGAACACCATGACACAGGTAGGGATCTGAGGGGGTTTTCAGGTTGCTAGGTGCACTGTTTAGGGAGGAGTGTGTACACATAGCAAAGGTAAAGGAACTAGGCTGTCCAGTGCATTTATTAAAAGGTGTGTGTGTGTGTGTGTGTGTGTGTGTGTGTATACACGCACATGTGAGCATTCATAACACAAACTAAATATAGTCCCAGGTGACTAAACTTTTCCCTGTGCCTGCCTGCTTCCACTCCAGGCAAAGGAGAATGTGTTGTGTGGTTGGTGGAACCCTGGGAGAACGCAGTGCCAATGTAAGCTTCCCTCACACCGGGAGGGTCCTATTTGAGTGGAAGTTATACCACAGTCCATGACTGGATTAACCAGACTTCAGCATCCTTAACAAGGTAAATAAAAATTTACCCTGTCTGATCAGCAACGCCCCGTTTCTGGGTCAGTCATAACTACTGACACTGAGGTCGTGTGTTAAAGCTGTAAACTGTTTTGGGTGAGATGTCTATAAAATTCAGCTTGCTTAAGTAGGGAGCTTTAAAAGTCGTATTGACGAACCAGTGGCTGGAGAGGCTCAGCAGTTAAGAACACTTGTTGCTCTTCTGAGCACCCTGTTCGTTTCCCAGCACCCACCTGGAAAACTCCAGTTCCAGGGGAGCTAACAACCTCTTCTGGTCTCTGTATGCACCGGGCAGGCATGTGGTGCATATATACACATGTAGGCAAAACACTCGTACATGTATAATAATTTTTTTAAATCTAAAAAAGTCTTACTGCAGAACCCCAAAGAATTGAGAGTGTATGTTGAACATAGACATGTTCAGGAATGCTCATGGTATGTGGTCATCATGGTTCATGTTTGTAACCACAGTACTAAAAGGACAGTCAGAAGGACCCAGAGTTAAGGCTGTCCAAGGTTGAAGCTAGCCTCTGCTGGAGTTTGTAAAGAAAAGAGGCCTTATTCAGTTAGTGTTTGGAGACTCAAAGTTGCAGACTGGCAGTCTCATCTGTTCAGGTCACAGTGAGAGCTTTCTGGTTATATCAACATGGCAGGTGGCATCACGTAGAGAGAATGCATGCCAGTGTGTCACAGTGTGTGCTAAAGAGATCACAAGACAGGAAGAGAGACTGGAAGGAGGTAGCCTCACTCTAACGACGTTTTCTCTGGAAAATTAATCCACTCCTTGGAGGTCCAACTCACACGTGAGACCAACACTAAAGGTTCCATGAGGGTGTTCACGAGCCCGTCACCTCCTCCTGCGTACGCTCTAGCCCCTAAGGCATCCCACAGACTCAACACAGATGTGTTGAGGGATTAAGCCTCAATATGAGTTTTGGCAGCAGCAGACCACATTCAAAACATAGAACGGCACAGCTGTTTCTGTTTGCTGGCTTTTTATAACGTGTTGAGGCACAAGTGCCATAGAGCATGAGCTGATGTGTGACAATGGCATGAAAAACCACAGCCTGGCAAGAAAATCCTCTCGCGATGTCAGCTTTCTCAGTTGTAAGACGGTGACGATGTAACTATCCTAGCAGGACTGAAAGGTGTTCTAAAGAGAGGCCCTTGTGTCCCTTTAATAGTTTGGTTACCAAACTATTAAAACAACGGTCCCCAAGGAACTGGAATTTCTTGGGAAACCCATGCTGGGGGAGGGAAAGACTGCAGCTCTGATGTCTCCAGGAAGTGACTCCACACAACTCTGTGGTGATCAGTGATGGGCAGGGCTCCACCTTAGCCAGGACTGTTTAGTTATACACATCTCCTGGCCTCTGTCTAAACCTAAACCTCATGTCAGTACTCCCCAAATGTACTTGGGGGATCACAGTTTATGTGTTCCTCTTCCCCATGTGGCCCACTGAATAAGCATCCTTTCTTACATCACTGTCCTGTTTCTTTAGTTGGCTTGTTGGGGATGGATGGCTGAGTCGGGCTTGTTCGGGGTGAGAGCCCAGGCTCTGACCTTAAAATGCCAATCATTTCAACAGCACCTATTTCATAGGGTTGTCGTTGGGGGCAAATGAGATCGTCTGTATCAAGTGCTTACCACCAAAGTGCCCTGTAACAAATGGTAGCTTTTTATTAACCTGTGATGCATCCCCTAGTTACCACATGGGCACTCAGCCAGTTCCAGCACTACAGCCACCTTCTTAAGCAGTTAGGAATTCCACATCTTATCCCTACCATGTGCAG
This sequence comes from Peromyscus eremicus, assembly GCF_949786415.1. NCBI lineage: Eukaryota > Metazoa > Chordata > Mammalia > Rodentia > Cricetidae > Peromyscus > Peromyscus eremicus. The sequence continues at coordinate 2,889,667 of NC_081435.1, forward strand.
GCCCATCTCAAATTTGCAGCCACCTCCCTCCCTCCAAGCAACCATGCCTTTGGGCGGTCCTTTCCTTCCTCCATGCCTTTCCTCCTAGGGAGGGTTAGTAATGACATGTAGCTTCTTGTCACAGAAGATGGGACAGAGGAAAGCCTTATTCCTTATGTCCCTGCTACAAATGTTTCATGTACAAGTTCTGCAAACTGATCAGCTGTTTCACAAGAGAAAGTTAGCTGGCAGAGAGCTGACGGGCCAGGAGCAGCACCAACAATAACAATAGGAACTAGGAACTTTGTATTTTCAGTGTCTTCAGTGACTACCCCAGGAAGTTTTGTTTAAATTGAAAATGTTGGCAATTGCTCACAAGTGTTCCTTCACAGTAGAAATAATAATAAATAGCATAAGTCCTTTAGTGAAACGACACTTAAAGATCTATTTGGGATCCCAAACTTTAATCTACTTACTAGCAGAGTTCAATTACTCACTCTGAAATTTTAGTCTTTTTAAAATCACACAGGGGTCAGTTAAATGGCTCAGTGGTAAAGGTACCTTCTGCCAAGCTTGAGGACCTGAGTTCGATTCCCAGAGCCTGCACAATGGAAGAAGAGAATACTCTTGCACGTTGTTCCCTGACTTCCAAGAGCACTGCTGTTTCCACAAACAGTAAACATAAAAGAGGGTTTAAAGACCACAGAAATAACATGTGAATTGTTTAAATAAAGGAAAAAGCAGCAAAGAGGAACTGGGAAGTGCATTAACTTTATTGGAAGTATAACATGGAATGTGTTGTCAGACAGATGCATGTAGCTGCGAACTTTCGTAGTGCAGTTAAACAGGTTATTTGCATAGGAACTGCTCATGTTGAGTCTTTGGATGAACAGTGAATTGTTAATGAGACTAATATAAAGTAAGAGTCCTTTACACGTGTGCAAACTGAAGCATGGTTCCTGAAATAACAGACATTTCGTTCAGTCTTTGGTAAGTTCTTGATCAGCTTCCCTGCCATGGATAATAACATCATAATTGCATCTAGATCAAATGCTAATCCAGATACCTGTCTCCTACAGTACAAAGGTCTTTATTAAGTATTGCTAAAGATACTGAATTAATTCCATGGCCCTAAAATAGTTCATACAAGGGACAGGCCAATGCCAACATGTTTTAGTGAAAACCTGCAGTTCCTGACACTATCTTCTGGCGTTTTAATGTTGGTACCTACACTTCTCCTTTGTCTTGCTCAGTGATGAACAACTGGTTCTGGGCTAAATAAAGTGCAAAGAATTTAAGTCCACATCATTTTCTTCTTCAAGTCAAACACAGCATTTCAAAATTCCAAAGGGGAGCCGGGCGGTGGTGGCGCATGCCTTTAATCCCAGCACTCGAGAGGCAGAGGCAGGTGGATCTCTGTGAGTTCGAGGCCAGCCTGGTCTCCAAAGCGAGTTCCAGGAAAGGCACAAAGCTATACAGAGAAACCCTGTCTCGAAAAACCAAAAAAAAAAAAAAAAAAAAAAAAATCCAAAGGGGGAAATGTGTATTTGTATAACTTTGCTGAATAAGAAGCTGTCACTGAAGAAGTTGGCACTGATCTTTAGCTACCAAAATATTTGTGTCTGGTGTTCTGGCAACACACAGCTTTCTTATCGTTTATCTCAATTAGCCTGGGGATTTTTGCACAGCCCATCAGGCTCTACACTTTTCTGTGAGCTGTGTGCACTGTTTGTTACTGGCTTTGTTAGCAACGTTTATCAATATCTCCTCATTCATTATCATAAACAATTTTAAGAGACTATCTTCTAATTTCAGAAGTTTCCTTCTGGCATTTACTGACTTAAAGGTAATGCATCTGGTACCACTGCATGTTAATTAAGCAAAACTAATTTAGGACTACTTTTCCCTCCATCTTAACATGACTCTACGTAGAGACTACTGGTTGGAAACTGGAGCATAACATGAGCAAGGACATTGGATATGTGTTTAAACATGAGAAGTACGAACACTGTTTCATATGGTGCATCGTAGAAGACAGCTTGATGTCTGTGTGTGCAGCTAGGCACCCACAGAGGCAGTTAGACACCATTGAAGGGCATTGGACATCAACTTTAGAGCCCCTCAAAGAAACTCTCAATAAACTTGGGGTTCTTTTTTGGAACCAATTCACCCATGAGTATGCATTATGAGCACTTGGTAAATACTAACAATGCCTTTTACTATGGATACTCCTTCCCAAGTAGTAACAGTAACAGCAACAGTACTTATGTATATCATGTTTTGTCCAGTGAGCTCTAAGTCAGTGTGTTAGAGACTGCTGCTAGAAACAAAATTCCACAGCATATTATGGACTCACTTGTGGCTCGAGAGATGGACTCCAGACAAAACAACCAAAATCCAAGCTCAAGGAGACTTGTGGTTTGCAGCTTTGGGGTTTCCAGGTTTCCATTGGTTTCCTCATACACCGACAATGTCGACTAAGAGACTGTGACCTTATATGTCACACATAAGATGAGGTTTTGTCAACAACTATAGTTTATCTTTTCTATGTGTCAATGGCTCACCTTTGAGTGGCACATAGTGGGATGTCAGAAGTGGATCTTAATTAATGAATGCTTAGGTGTCATCGGGTCACAATAATCATGGCTATGATCTTCAGTTGATAGAAAATATTTTATACTGAAGGGACATACACAACTTTGATGGATGCAATGTATTTTAGCATAGCTACATTTAACACAAAAGCAAAAATGCATTGATTTATTGATGGTCAATCTTTGACTCTTAAAGAACAAAGCCTTTGTCTCCACTTTTTAGCACTAAAACCATGGCAAACACCAAGTTTAACTGAGAGACTCACACTAGCATATTCGTAATAAGTTTCTGTGAAATCTGTGAATATCCATGTCCTCGGGGGCCAAGTTACAAGGCAGTGTGAGAAGCCCACTGTAAGTAAGGGGAAGTGGACCCCAAGCCCTTCCTTGATTTAGTGCACAATGCACAAACCCACAGGGTGGACATTCTTTCTTCAAGAATTTCCAACCTTGTTAAGAAACATTTCTTTCCCGACAACATGGCTTAAATTTCTATCTATCTAAGATGGATCCAAATTCGTTCTTCCCAGGTCCTTCTTTGCTTCTCAGGAGGTGCAGTATGCGCTCATTTTTGGTCAGCTCTGCTGGAAGCTCATTGGCCTGAAAGAAGATGAGATGGCCATGAGTGAATTCGCTCACTGGTGTGGTTCTAGGGGTTCAAGGGGGGCAGGTGACCCCACACTTTGCCCTTTAGAAGTGAAAAAGCTCTATTACTTACTGTTTTCTAGTAGGCAGCTGGGGCCCCCTCTTAATGGAGAAGTGGTACCTGCTATTCCTCACCTCAACATTAACTTTGCACTTAGCAAATCTTTACTATACAGAGTCTCCCAGGGCCAGGGCCTATGTCTTACAAATCATTGTGTCTCCACTCTCAGTACAATGCCCAGCACATCTAATCCTTGTTGAATGAATCAGGTATTTGATTTTTTTATACTCAGTCTATTAAATGAGGTGGTTTGTCTGATAGGGAGGACTCAAGACAGGGATTTTTTTTCTGGCCACATTCCAATTTATTTGTTACTTTTTATAACTTTTTTTCTAATTTTAAAAGTGACATGGTGTGTATGTGTTTGCTTGCTCAAGTGCATGCCACAGTGGGTTGTGGGTGAGTCAGTTCTCTCCTTCCACCACTTGAGTTCCAGGCATTGAACTCAGGTCATCAGACTTGTTGACAAGCACCTTTACCTGCCTAATTGCCTCTCTGGCCCCTCATTTATTATTTTTGTTTGTACATATTTATATATTTATGGGGTACAGTGTGATAATTGATACATAGATGTGAAACATGTTGATTGAATCAGGGTGGTTGGCATCTCCATTTCCTTAGATATCCGTTGTTACTTTGTTAGGGAAGCTTTGAACATTTTTTAGTTCTTTATAAAATACACAATAAATCATTATAAACGACATCACCTGCTGTGTGACTACAATTCCTTCCTTCCACTAACTGTATTTTAGTATCTGGTATCTGACCTGCCTGGACCCTCACCCTCCTCCTTTCTCTGAGCTCTGTCTAAATCATCTTTATTCTCTGCCTCTATGAAATAAATCAACTTCCTGGTTTTCATATGCAGGAAGAGCATGTTGCAATAAGACAGGTGTCGTCCGAAGAGAAAACAGTCAGGAAGCACTCCGAGCCTACCACACAGCCAGGAAGGCACAGTGTCTGTGACTATAACTTCCTACGGGACCCTCCCTGCAAGTTATCAGTCTGCTGATCACTGTGTCACCTGCTGAGACACATCATCAAGCATTTCGGGAGCTAGTTTCTCCCACAGGCAGCATGTGTCACAAAGAAAATAATTCTTGAACTTCCATGACTTCAGGACCATTTTATACTCTTAAATATTATGGAACACTCTAGTATGTTTTTAACCTAGATATGAAAGCTGAAAAATACATTTCTTAGTTGATAAATCCACTACAGGTTGGTATATAAAATATATTTCTGAAAAACAACAACTGCATTTTCAAAAACAAAAGCCTTAGGAATGTAGAACTGCTTGCCGGCCTTACACATTTCTTTAGTATGGAGCTCGACAGAGGATAGCTGGACTCTTCTGTCTGCCTCTACACGCAGGCTATGGTGATGTCTTGGATGGAGCACGGGACGGAAATTCAGCTGCACACTGATGGGTGGTTGGGAAGGGAGGAGTGTCCTAACATCCCCACAGACCAGGGCAGACATCTTCGATAGGACGCCAGCGCTGGCCAGGCTCCTTCTGCTCTTCTCTACCCTTCCTCTGCCTCTCCCTCCCTGCCCTTTCTGCCCTTTCTCCTCTCTCCTCCAGTTCTGTAGCAGTTACCATGCTGGAAGAAAGTTCACTAAGACTCACGAATTTCTAAGAGGAAGCTCCCTAAAGCAGGAAGTAAACAAAGTCTCAGCGAGTCCCTGAAACTGACAGGAGGCCCCTCTCTCCACCAAGGACTCTGAAGGGAAGAGATCCTCCAGCCCCCAGGACAGCTGCCAGCCAAGCGGAGGGCGCCAGGGCTCTGGCCTTCTGAGCCTTCCCCCATGCTAGGGCGGGCTTTGGGTAACACAGTCTTCCCCACCCTGTAGACAACCCTCACCTATACCCAGTAGACTCTGGCTCACCAGGTTGGACTTTTGTGGCATCATTACTTCTGTCCGTTGTCAGTTTCTTCTCTGGGGTGAGTAGACATTTTTCAGGTCTCTCTAGGATTAGTGTCAAAGGACCCCTCCCCTCCCCTCCCCTCCCCTCTCCTCCCCTCCCTGCTCCCCTCTCTTTTTCTCCCCTTTCAATCCTCTCCTCTCTCTCTTCCTGTGGGTTTTTTTTTTCTTTTTTTGATGAAAAGGTCTTGCTATGTAGCCGAGGATGGCATAGAATCCACAATCCTCCTGCCTTAGTCTCCTGAGTACTGAGATTTACAGGTGTGTGCCACCATGCCAAATTTCTCATTAACAGCCATGTAGGATCCAGAAATGTATCACGAATGGTTTTGTACTTTGTTACATGGAAATCTACAGGTTCTAGCATTAGTCACAACATTTGGAATGCGTTAGCTTACTGAGCCACACAGGTTGTGCAAATTTTGGCACATTTCTTCATGCCATATCAAAAAGTTGCGTTCGTTAAAATTGCTCCTAATTCATCAGAAAAGACTTTCTGGACTGGTAAGCTCTCATGTCCCAAGTGCCGTTCTTCCAAATAAAACAACTGGGGCCAGCGAGTGGCTAGCCAGCAGAAGAACTGTGTGTGGCTTCCCGTTAAGTTCAATCCCTGGACCAATCCCTGGGTTCCACAAAGTAGCAGGAGAGAATGGATCCAGAGGGTTGACCTCTGACCTCCACACACACTGCAGTACATGTGTCTACACTCTCTCACACATATGCACAAAACAAAAAATTCAAATAAAAATGAAGATTGATTAGAAAAGCGACCGTTCAGGGATTCAAGGAAATCCCTGGATGCAGGAGACAGACAACAGCAAAATCTCTTTGAAGACTTCCGGGTTGCTGCTAGACTCCTACTGTCTTGCTTCTGGGGCTGTGATTAAAGAGGCTGGCTTCTCGTGGTGGTTGGTGGACAGGGACGGTTTCCCTGACAGCAATTCCCAGGACCATGAGGCTTTCTGCAGTATGAGCCTCCACACATAAGTTCAAGTCCTTCAGGGAGGGTGAAAGCTCAGCATTTTGTCCTCTGGAAGTCACTCTTGACCATTATGCTGCGGTTAGCCCATTAAGGGGACACAGTGGCACAGTGGGAAATGGTTTTTGGGTTTTTTTGTTTTTGTTTTGTTTTGTTTTGTTTTTGCAGTTTCTATATCAGGGTATTAGCAGTGTTCCTAGTCTTAACTCAGTCCTGGATAGCTCACCACCAAAGTTTGATTTCTTTAAGAGTTCCATGTACAAAGTCTAGAGATAAGATTCAAAAGAGAGGCAGTTGTGACTTGAGCTGGCTTATCAACCAGCCAGGCCAGCTAATGGAAAACAAATCCAGGTATCTGGAAAAGACAGGCAGAGATGATAACAGAAAAGCTTTCTGCAAGCAGCTTGACTCTCCAGGAAGGAGGAAACAGCTCTTCTGTGTGCTAGGTAAAATGAGTGGGAGCCTCGACCTGGCACATTGTTTCTCTGGCCCTTCTTAATGGTGTGTGTGTGTGTGTGTGTGTGTGTGTGTGTGTGTGTGTGCCCACGCGCGCGCGCGTACTGGTGCATGCACTAGTATGTACATGGAGGTCAGAGGAGGCTGTTGTCCTTTATCACTTTCCACCTTATTCCTTTAAGACAGGGTCTCTCCCTGAAACTGGAGCTTGTGGTTTTCAGCTAAGCTGGCAGCCAGCAAAACCCGGCAGTCCTCTGTCTCCATTTCCCTCAGGGCTGGGGTTACAGGCAAACGCAACACCATGACAGCTCATTGCATGGGTTTTGGGCTCCAGACTCATGTTCGGACAGTTCTGCAGCAAGTTCTCTTAATAACCAAGTCACCTTTCCAGCTTTGATGGTTAGTTCTAATTGTGAACCTTGCACAACCTAGAGTCACCCATGAAGAGAGTTGCAACAAGAGATTGCTAAATCGGGTTGGACTATGGGTAGCCTGTCGCAGACTTCTCTTTAACTGGATTAACTGAGGTGAGAAGACCCACCCACTAGGTTTGGGTCCTGGACCGTGTCAGAGCAGAGAAAGGGAGCTGGATGCGACATAGGACTGCACTCATTGTGTGTGTTCTTGGCGTGGGTGTGATGTCACTGGACCTTTTGTCCTGCCGCCCTGACTTCTCCGCTGTGAGGGGATCCAGGGCTAAAATGAACCTTTCTTCCCTAGATTGCCTTTTGTTGGGTTAATTTTTTATCACAACAACAACAATCAAAATACAACACCAATCCTAATGGGTTTCTTTTTAACTTCCAATTAACACAAAGATGACTCCAGCAGACATCAAGTAAGAGGAAGTACAAGACAAACCTTTCTGCTGTGGTTGTAGACGCTGACTTTCAAATTTGGTCTAATCCAAGGATTTAGGATAATAAAAATATGGATTGGTGTTGGAACAGACATGCAATCCTGCTGATAAAATAAATCACATTTTCCTGACCAAGCCATGAAGCATACATTACTAATTCTCAAGATATAAACATCTGACTTACAGGGAAGGCCATAGGCTTCCAACAATGACATTTTTAGAGTACATACTCCCCATAATGACTACCTCCTTCCTCCTATCAGGAAGCCACACCGTTGCAAGCTTCTGATCCCCTGCCTCCAGCTCCTGGATGCTGGTATTAGAGCCATGCACTACCATTGCCGGTTGATGTGACTGGGGGACCCTGCATGCTAGGCATGTACTCTGCCAACTAAGACACATCGCTGCCCCTAATGTTTGCACATTTTATATGAGTAAATGGTTAGAGAAAGCCATGGATGATATAGGATTGATTCCCTGGGTCTAAATGCATTGGCTAGGAATAATTTGTAATTGTAGTCCTGCCCTTACTGTGTATAACTATAAAAATAGAGACAGGAGCCTGAGAGATGCTTGTCTTGCCTTATGAAGAGATAGTCTCTTTGCACAGGGGCCCAGTGTAGTTAAAGGATGGGTTGAGTGGGTACCTTGTTTCTCAAGGCCGGATCTGCCCCGGCTTCCAGGAGCAGCGCAACTGTTTTAGTGTTTCCGCTGAGCACTGCTGCATGCAGAGCCGACGTCCCATTCTAAGAGAAAATGAGAATGTGTGTCAAGAGTTGAGCTCACAGCCCTCAGTGCTCTGCCTGGCTTTCATCACAATCCATCTGAGGATGCGATGGGAATAGCACAGTTTTACACCTCTGTATCTTTCCTCATACTTTTCAAAGTCACATCTGTACCTACTACAGTGTCCTCAGATACACAGCTATGTGGTATATGGCTAGATGTATAGCCATATACTATACAGGGAGGGGAAGGGAAGAGATTATAACCAAATTTACAGAAGAATGGGGTGCAGCCATTGGCTCCAGAGCGCACAAATATCTATAAACAGCACTACAATGCAAGCTAGGCTTCCTATTTGATGACTCATAATCACCATGATTTGGTAAAAATAAAAAAAAAAAAACCTGGAAAAAACTGTAGCAAAGCACCCTTTCTCTGGTTGCTCCCACACTTCGAACGCTAATTCATTAAGCCGGCACTAGCTCAAACGTCTAAGTCTTAGGCAACATGCATGGAATAGCTAACAAGGAGGCAGAAAGAAGTGTGTGAAGCATGAGTAGACACTGCCAAGCTCACTTGAAAGCTGTTTCACTTTCATAGATAAATCCTTGTTTCCAAATGATTGTAAGAAGTTACTTCCCGATTCCCAAGTTCGCGGAAGACTGGAGGTATCTCAGTAGGAGGAGACGGGGACTGACATACTGAGCATTGACATTCTTGATTAGGCATTAGCAAGAATGGGGTCTAAAGTATGAAGGGCAGACAGAATGTTTCCAGTGTGGACATGGTAGTTACGGGGTCATTCCAGGGCAAAGAGTTTGCATGTCTTGATGGGTCCTGAGGACACGGCCTTCGAACTGCTAAGCCACAGCGTCAACTTAGAAAAGACTTGGTGTCCTTTATTTAACAAAACAGGAGAGTAAATGCTTCCTCCAGTCAGCAAACTGCCCCCTACAGGTTGAGCCTAGTCCACTGCCTCTTTTCTCATATGTCCTGAAAACTAAGAACATTTTGTAACATGCCCAGATGTGAAATTTCATCACTGTATACCCATGAATTAAAACTCTGGATGGCAGCCACATTCATTTGCTTCTGTCACTTTCTTGGCTCCTCTGAGATGGCCGAATTGAGAACCTGTACAGCAACTGTGGGTCCCTCAGCCCAGGTGCATCTGGTGCCTCACAGGGACGCTTTGCTGACTATGCTACATCCACCGCAGCACAGACATATTTCCATCCCAAATGATTCCCACTTAACAAAGCGTCTCTAGTCTCCAGGAAGACCCACTTTCTGAGGCTCCCAGATGTTTGAATTTTACACTGAAGCTCACCATGAAGAGTGGGTCTTCCCTCGGGGATGAAAAGAAAGACATGTCCTCCTTTGATCGTACAAATCTTCCAAATGATATCAATAGTTCATTTGCCTGTTTTAGTGTCAATGATACTATTTTTTTCCCCCGAAAAACTAGTTATTAGGAGAGTGTTCTCTTTCCCACCTTCCCATTTCCACTGGATCCAGGGATCCTGAGCTAATGGCAATCCAATTCTACCTCAGTCACCAATGTCTTGGCTAACTTGTGTCTCTTTTTGACAGAATGGCATAACTTCTTTTTAGGTCTTACCTTCAAAATACCAAGAGTAGGTGAGAATTTGAGCAGCTCCTCTATGACATCATTGTACCCTTTGTTGGCCGCCTTCAGCAAGGCTGTAGTGCCGTCCTGAGGGAGGGTCATGGGAGTTAATTACTAACATACGTTGTGTTGGCTAATCAGCCATGTCTCCATCTAGGGCAGGTTAGGGCACATTAGGCGGTAACTCTGCATGCGAGGATATCATCCACAGTGGGTGACTGTGCTGCCTTAGGAGCCTGTGTTTGGTGAGTCAGATGCTTCTCCAGTCCCTGAGAACACTGCATCAGGGACAAGGGGGGGTTCAAGACCATATTTTAAGGTTATCATGGACCCAAGAGCCCTTCTCTGCTGTTCATGACAGTGGAAATTGCTTATCTGCCTTTAAAGATTCATGTTATTGAACCACATTTACTGCCTTAAAAATACACGCAGTCTTGACTTTACCCGCCCTGTGCATTATTGCCTATGCATGCTGGTGGGGTTGCAGGAGGAATGGGTCATATCTGATTAATCTTTTAAAAGATTTATAGACAAACTTAAAAATCCATCTTTAGTGATCATTTTTGGCTCAAAGAGAGCCGTTTCCAAATCATTAGCGTTCCCTGCTTGTATCAATGACTGTGTCTGGAGGACCACTTCTGAGCTGTCTTCTGTCTGCCCGTAGAGCTCATCTGGAATGGGAAGGAGGAGGAGGGTGTGATGGGGGATTTCTCTCTTCTAATTTCCGAGACGACAGGAAGACGATGATGAGGGGGGAGGCCAGGAACAGGGCCTCCAGGTTTCCCTTTTCTGAGATTTGATAGGCAACCAGGAGAGGCACAAGAGAAGGCACAAGGTATATCAGACACACAACACACGGCTTGCAACCTAATGCCGAGAGAATCTCTCCAAGTCGCTCTCCTTCCTATGGGTCTGCAGCTGGCGCAGGCAGGCAGGATTCAGGGCAACCCTCAGAAGCCGAGTGTGTGGAGCAGGTGCTTGAGGGATGTAGCACGGGGGTTTGCAGCAGCGGCGAGGGCAGCAGCCAACAGTGGGCTCACTCCATAGATCCTGCGTGTCCCCTGCATGCACGAGGTCAAGTAAACCGTACCCCTCCCCGCAAGTCATCTCAGATGGAGGAGGGGGGAGGCACAACACTTGTGAAGTCTTGTGAAGTCTCCACTTAATTGGACTTTGACTGTTTTCCTGCTAAAGAGCAGGTAGAGGTTGGAAGCCCAGTTGAGTGGTAAATAACACACTCGGGGGTCACATCTGAGCCCAGTCGGGGCTGGAGGGAGGTGGGCTGTCTACTCACATTGCGTGCAGCGTCACGGTCAGCTCCCCTCAGCAGCATCACGCGCACCACCTCGCTGTGGCCCATCTGGGATGCGATCCACAGCGGCGCAGTTCCATCCTGTGGGAAAAGGAGGAACCTAGTGTGACAGGGGTTCCACTCACTCATCCCAGAACCTCAGGAACACCAGATCTCTCTGAGTTAAAAAAAAAAAAAAAACAACCCCCGGAGAAGATCCCCTCTCCAGCTGTTCTATGCACCTTAGAGGAATGCAAAGAGAAGAAGGTCCAGTTAACACAGGCCACAGAATGGCGTTGGGCAGGCAGGACCCAGCAACTGTTCATGACAAACTTTTGTCTTATACAGTCTTTCCTTTTCTCTTTAGCGACAGGATGTTGTGCATTTTAGGTTGGATGAAAATTCGCCGTATAGCTGAGGATGACCAGGGTCCTCTGAGCCCCTGCCTCTACCTACTGAATGCTGGGATCACACATGTGCCACCATACCATTTTATGTAGTACTCTATTGAATCCAAGACTTTCTGCGTGCTAAATAAGCACTTTACCAACCAAGACACATCCCCATAGGTCTGGCCTTTGATGCCAGGGCATAAAACAGGCTGGGGAAGGTTCTGTGGGACCCTTATTCAAGAACAGCCGAGGTGCACCACCTTCTGAACTCCCCTAGCAATGAGGCAGCTGTCTCTTTCCCCTCAGAGGATCTACTTCTCTGTTTTCTGTGTTAGGACGAGGCAGTGCATCCTGCCAGCACATGTCCAGCATGGAAGAGTGAGCAGCTTCTTTTGAGGTGGGTCATTTCATTTACTTTCATATTTGGTACCCCAAATCTCCCATGCTTTAAGGAAGCATAGATTTATATAGAATGCTTTTCCTAGGAATGGACGCCCAAACTAGTGTAACAGGACATTAGGGTAACATTTCCTGTACAGTATTTGCCGGGTGACACCCTTTTTCCTGCTGCGGGCCACAGGAATATATTGTAAGAACTCAGCTGGTTATGGCAGAGCCACTACCTGGAGGGATCAAGGATTTCCTCTAGAGGAAGACAAATTCCAAGGAGCTTTTGGTGTTACTTGGCTTGTTATATATCAGCTGTATTCAGTTATGAAAATCATGTGTGCCTTCATAGTTTTCCCAATTTACTTTTCCCTAAGAAGGGCTAACAGTGTGGACTGATCACTCTCTGGACATACACATTCCAGGTATTTGGAGAACAGCCTCAGGAAAGGCTTTCTCTGGAATCATATATCTCCCTTGGCCACTTTCAAGGACTAGCAGTAAAAACAGTCCACATGCAAGTCTCCTGATTTAAGGTGAATTCCACAAGGAGACACCTCCTAGGTCAGGTGGACGTTAAGTAATAGCTTTACACAATTCAGCACGGACCCTCCTTTCTTACAGCCTTACTAACTTTATAGACTGCTAACTCCTTACCTAACCACTTCTAGGAATATTTAGATAACCTTCTGTGCTGACAGCTATGCTCAGCCAGAACCCCAGTTCAAGCCTCCCTGTAATTATCATCATTGGCAGCATCCGGCCAGGTCCATCCCCAGATGGAGGAAAGTACTTTATCAGAGATACCTCTGTACTCTCTAAGAACAGACTTAAGCATCCAGGCTACCCATTTGAGAAGGCCTGGCAGATGTGCCAATTAAGCTTTACTTCCTCCTTTCCCAAACCTTACCTCTGGTTCCAGATCTCCCTTTAACTATCACCAGAGGCATCTAGTTGTACACAGGTTGCCTAGCGACTGAGCACACTTTCCCCCACCCTGCAGAAAAACGGCAGATAGCTTGGACAGATATGAGCCACAGGAATAAAGAAGACAGTTTTATTTTCTGCCATTGACCTAGCAACTTTTAGATTCTTAACATTTTCTACTAATCACGTTTAAGACTATAGTTGAGCACATAAGATTCCCTCTTCTTAAATATTATCCAAATTTAGCCTTTAGTTAATTCATTTCCCCATTGGTCACCTCTCTTTGGGATTGCAAATGATAATTAACGGTTATTGCCTCTCAATGTGATTCTTATCACCCCTCCCTTTGACCCTGGAATCCTGGCTTTATATATCAGGACTTCCAGGGCATGAGGACGGAGAAGAGAAAAGAGTATGGAAGAACTAGACGGGTAAGAACTTGCGAGGAATGAACTGAGATGAGGAAGAACTAGATTGAAGGGCTAGAAGAGAGGACTAGAGGAATGAGATGGAAGATGAAGAAGAGCCAGATGGGGAAGTACTAGCTGGGTAAGAACAAGATGAAAAGGACCTAGATGGGGCAGAATTAAGATGAGAGAATTAAGATAGAACTTAGATAAGTGTAGAGAGAAATCAGGCAAGAAAGGAGCTAGGCATGAGAACAGAACTGAAGCTGTGTATAAAGGATGTTATGCCAGAGGAATTAAAGCAAGTGGACTATAGAACTCAGTGTGCTGAGATTCTATTTCCTGAAAATAGTCCTCGCCATTAGTAGTTCTCTCTCCTGAGGCCCTGGGATGTATAATATTAAGGCTGGTCCTTCTAATATTATACAAGATTTTCCCAAGGCTGAGAAGGAGGTGAGATAATAGAAAGGGAGGAAGGGGAAGAATTTGACCCCAAGGCTGTCAACTGGAGAGCAGGAAGCCTTTGTAGGTCAGGAAGAAGCAGGACAGGGAAGGGACTCATGTTTCCTCCTTCCTGGCTTGACTCTGGTGTGTGGAGGGCACAGGGGCAGGTAGCTAGGTGATACAAACACCTAGACAGAACACTGGGAGCTTCAGGTGGAAAGGGAATTTTCTCATTTTCATAGAGCAGAACTCAAGAAAACGGAAAATGCCTTAAGGAAGTTCTGTTCTAGGCTAGTGCCCGGAAGTGAGGAGAGGATTGCTGATGGGAGCTGTCTGGGCCACAGGGTACCTGAGGATTCCCCCCAACAACTACGATCCATAGCCACCTAGCATCTGGTTATTCAAGAAATTGGAAGTGCTGAGGGAAGAGAGGCTTGAAGTACGTTTGAGGTTGAGAAGACAAGGACACAGAAATGACTTCACTCAGTAGCGTCACTGCGGAGCCAGTATCTAGGAAGGACCATAGGGACCTCTAGGAACCAGTGCAGACACCTGAGGACCAGAGAGGCCAGCACAGATTCAGCCAGGAGTCTCCCCAACCCCTCCTCAGTGGTAGCCTGATCTCTGAGAACCAGTTCACTTCAGAAAGAAGAGCAGGAAGAGGGCACTGGATCCAGAATTGGCGAAATGTAACTGCTGACATCATCATGGTAATCTATCCCAAGATCTGGATTACCTACCTATCCACGGCAATGGGGGCTACAGAGCAAGATGATACACTGTTAGATCATGAAGTTACAGCTTCTGCTGCAGTGTGCAGTTTCAATCCAAGCATACCAGCTAATGCTGGCACACAGTCACTGGAGACTGCCATCCTGACAAAGGGCTAGAGGATGGACTTTTGAGTCGGGTGGTTACAGATGACAGATTGAAAGGTGGGGGTGCGGGGTGAGGGGAGTGGAATCTGCAGGTGCTGAGAGAGCATCGGTCCTGAGTCTTGGGAGGGGTGAGGAAGGAGGAGCTGAAGGATAGAGGAGGGCTGAAAGAGCCTGCTTCACACCTCCTTCACACTTCTCTGTCTCTTGGAACTATTCTTGGATGTGAATATTATCACTAACAAATTATAATTTGTACTAAAAGCACAAACTAAAAGTACAAACTAAAGAATAGCTTATTGTTTACAATAAAAGAACGTCCACAATTTTCATTTGATTCTCCCAATCGAGGATTTAATTTAGTATTCACCCAATCAGCAATTAACTATGAAACCCCTTCTATGTCTCAGGTAGAATACTGAAATATGTCTCTGTTTTCAAAGGAAAGTCTAGAGAAGGAGATAATATTAAAATTTCTGTGCAATTGCAAATGATAGTAAGTGAGAAAAATGTGCCCAGTGAACTAGGAGAGGGTCCCTCTCACTGCTGTGGGGCTTGGGGTCAAGCTCCATAGACGGGCTCATAGTTGAGTTGGGTCTTGAAGGAAGGCCAGGGTTCTGTCAGGTAACAGGGCAAGTGTACATTTACAGTGACTTGGACAGGCATGGCGTGGCAGGTGGAGTGAATAATCCCATTGCTTTGGCACGTGGGTGCAGGTGGGACCCTGAGAGACAACAAGAGCTCTGGGTTCCACGGGTCTGTCAGGTTTGAGGTAGCAAGTGTGCTTGTTCCTTGCCTGCTCTGGGTCTACTTTGTTCTTTGTGGATGTCTCCACCAGAGGGCAGCCAGGGAAGGGAGATGGGCTGCCTCGTGAATGGGCCTCTCAAAGGTTTGGCTGTTTTAGCAAAATTGCCTGTGGAAAGTGCTGAAACATCCCCACTGAAAAAAATCATCACTACTTATAACAGTCATAGCAATGCTCAGATCTATCACATTAACTGGAAAAAAAAACCAGCCAGCAATTCCTGCAGTACCTTCTGCAAACATGTCAACCTTGTAGA
Organism: Peromyscus eremicus; assembly: GCF_949786415.1. Lineage (NCBI taxonomy): Eukaryota > Metazoa > Chordata > Mammalia > Rodentia > Cricetidae > Peromyscus > Peromyscus eremicus. The sequence continues at coordinate 2,905,306 of NC_081435.1, forward strand.
GACCTACTGATGAACAGGACATGTAAAGGCAGAAAATGCTTACTGGATCCGAGTGCTGTTTACCATGAATGGCAAAAAGCCTTGTACTTCTGGTTCCTTAAGCTCTTCCACTTGATTTCTTCTACCAAGTCTCCAGGTGACCCTCTACAACAACTGGATAGGGGGCAGCGAGGTCCTACTGATGGTACAGGACACATGGGGTCGCCAGCGTATCTGCTGATGATCACTTCTCCAGCTTTGATGTTGGAACCCAGGGCTTGTGACTCAGAGCACAACTGTCAAGTCCAACTATTTATTATCTGGTTGAGTAGTAGATTACTCTTTACACCATCATTTCTGCGAAATAGTCTGTGCCTTCCTCTTTTTTATTTTTACTTTTTTTTCTTTTCTTTTTTTTTTTAAAGACAAAGTCTCTAATTATGTAGTCCTGGCTGTCCTGGAACTCTAAACCAGGCTGCTCTTGAACTCACAGAGATTCACTTGCTTTTGCCTCTTGAGTGCTGGGATTAAAGGCATGCACCACCATACCACGCCTTCTTTTTCATCATAAAAATGATGGAATACAAATCAATTCCTTTCTCTTTTCTGAGGTTTTGGAGTGAATTGGAATGGGCAAAAAAGATTTAAAAACTTTTAAATACTTTTAGATACTTCTGAACAAAAAATAGTTAAAAAATATATTAAGCAGAACAAATTACTGTGACATAAAAGTTATACACTCCACAGCTCTCTCTCTCTCTCTGTCTCTCTCTCTCTCCCTCTCTTTCGTGTGTGTGTGTGTGTGTGTGTGTGTGTGTGTGTGTGTGTATATGGGTATATGCTCATAGCATGAGGGTGCACATGCATGTGTGTGTATGTGCACATGGAGGCCAGGGGTTGGCGTCAGGTGTCTTCCTTGATCACAGTTCACCTTAGCTTTTGAGACAGCACCTCTCACTGAACTCATTGGTTTGCACAGGCTGGCTGGTCAGTGGGCCCCAGGAACTGCCTCCCTGCCCTCTTGGCATGGAGTCATAGAAGAGCACAGCTCCACCTTGGTTTGTGTATGTGTTTAGGGGTTCTACTCTCAGGACTTCATGCTCACGTGGCTGCACTTTACTGCCTAAACCATTTCTCCAGCACCCAAACCGCTTTAAAAAGAAAAAGAAAGACTCACAGGTAGTAGCTGGCATTTAGCATTGGGTTCACACCAAGTGAAAGGAGATTTAGATTTACTTTGTAGGTCAGTGAAAGAGGATTAATAGATGATGGGCACATGGGGACTGGAGGTCAAGGAAAGAACAGGAAACATGAAGGCTGAATAAGACTAGCAATCCAATAAATAGCAACATCTGAAGGTGTTCAACACTGGCTGATAATTCCAGAAAGAACTCAAGTACCAAATGGATGGTTAATAGGGTGACTTTGGCATTTCCTATCACATCTGTTGCTATTTTCAGGCTATATCTATTTTACAGATAGAGGATCTATAATACCACTCACGTTAGAAACTTATCTTCTATAATCTGATCTAGGTTTATAAAATCTACTTGGAAAAAGAAACCAACCCATTCAATTCCACAGGAACACATATATGAAATGCTATATGCTCTCTGCTTCTATGGCCTTCTAGTCCCCAGGCACGGACTGCTTTCATCTGTAGGTTTCAGGCCTGATAGTCTCTGGGATCAATTCTATTGATAGTTGGGGTTTCTCAAGATACAAGGAACTTTACCAGTAGTGATGAGGGCCAGTAACAAGACAACTTTGCTACCAGAGTTAGTCCAACCCAGAGCCACTGCAATAAGAATTTTACTGGGAATATTTTATATCATTTTCATAGCAATTCTAGAGCGAAGTTACCATTACTGTCTTGGGTTTATAGATGAAACGATCAAGGTCCAGGGAAAGGAAACCACTTGCTCAAGGTCATGGAAAACTGGACTGTGATTCATTTCCTAAACATGCATATCCTTACGACTGTCAGCTCCTCTCCACCTGGAGACCCGTGCTGGCTCCACAGCTGTTTACCAGCTTTCTAGAGCGTCTGTGTTGCCCGCGAGCATGGGCTCTACATCCAGATTCCTCTAGTTTCCAATCATGGATCATTCTGTACCATCATACCGCCCTGGTGTTTGCCCAAGTCACAGTATCTCTTGGTGGCCAATAGGCCTTTTCCAAATGCCTATACCATGTGCAGAGGGCTGAAGACAGCCAGTACCCCCCCCCCCCCACAAGCGTTTCTGTGGTGGTCTGGTCTAGTATCCACATGCTTGGAATCCGATAGCAATCTGGAAGCTCTTGTTTCTCCCATTTCCCATGTGCTTTCAAACTTGTAACCCAAGAGAATAGTCACCTTCTGGGTCCCTGCAATTCTCTGTCCAGCCAGAGGCTTTTGTTAGAACAATGGTTCTCAACCTTCCTAATGCTGCGACCTTTCAATACTGTCCTCATGCTGTGGTGACCCCCAACCATTGAATTATTTTCGTTGCTACTTCATAATTATAATTTTGCTACTGTTATGAATCTTAATGGAAATATCTGTGTTTTCCAATGGTCTTAGGTGACCCCTGTGAAAGGGCCATTGGGCCCCAAAGGGATCACGACCCACAGGTTGAGAACCGCTGTGTTAGGGAATGCATTCATTAGATGGTCTTCCCATCAGACCTCACAGAACACTGACAAACAGAGAAGGAGGATAGTTATCGAGGAGTGATGACGGGCCAGCCTGATGCTGGGTAAACAAGACCAGACGTGGCCGCTCTAGAAAATGTTGCTCTAGTAACGTGGGTGGGTTGAGCTAGGAAAAGTGTGTGTCAGGGCATGTGGTTGAGAGAACAGTGGGTTAAGTAGACATCTTTACTGTGATTAAAAAGCTTTGCCTCCTGGCAGGTTCTCCTTTCAAAGGACACATGGAAGAAACCAAAGTGAGTTTCCCAAGTGACAGTGGGATTCAGTGATCCCCGGGACTCCCAACATATGAAGTAGGACAATATGGAAGGATCTCGAGCTGCGCACCACCCAGCATCATGCTCTGTGATCATACTTCCTCAACACAAACCACAGAAGAGGTCTCTGCTTAGTTCTCAGGGATCTCCCGAAGCTCATGTCAAATGTCAGCCGGGTGACTTTAGAGTGACTTCATTAGCATCTTGTCACAGATGCTAATGGCAGGACTCTGCCAAATGGGGTGGGTGTGTGTGTGTGCGCGCGAGCGTGCGTGCACGTGCGTGGGTGTGTCTGTGTCTGTGTGTGACAAGCGTGATAATCTGAGTTTGACCTTCAGCACCACATAAGCTGGGTGTGGTGGCATGTGCTTCTGAACCTAGGGCTGGGGAGAGAAGGGAAGGGAATCCCTGGGACTCGCTGAACAGATAATCTAATTGAAAGTGCCAGGTTCCAGGGAGAGACTGTCTCAAAACAGTCTCTCCTAAGGAGGGACACCTGAGACTGACCTCTGGCTTCCACACACATGTGCTGCACCTGCACACATGCACACGTGTGTGCACACATACACATGCACATCAAGTTTTTCTAAAAAATATTAAGGATTGGGAAATCAGGCACACATCCTTGTTTGTCCTTACTTTACACATTCAAGAATTTTCTGATGAAGATTTAATGAGCCGGCAGGGATTTCAGAAGAAAACACCAGCTCCGGACACCCTGCCTGGAATGTTCTATCCTGTGCGAGCCATTTTAATGAGAACGCTAAACCACACTTTTCTTAAACCTCTAAATACCTTGTACCCAAGCAGCCACGCTTGTACGACGTTCACCATGCTTATGATGTTTGTTTTCTTAGACAGAATGGAGTCAGCAGAGGTTCTCCTGTCAGAGAAGGCAGGACACGGAATCATTGACCTAGATAGCTAAGTCTCCAACTGGAGGATTGCAGGCGCCTGGCAGGCAACGGACCCGGTTACTGTGTGAGAGCGCTGTGGAGTGAGTGCGTGCAGAGGAAACATTCCACCGCTCCCCCACCCCAAGCAATTCTTATTTTTACAACACACTTTTCCTGAATAACAATCTTTTCAGACCTGGACTCCTATAGTCACAAAGCACTTTGTTAGGAACAGTCTTTGGAAGGGTGTGTCCCTTGCTCTGTAACTGCAGGGCAGGCCCTCGTCCTCACGGGCTAGGGTATCCGCTGACCAGGTGAACCTCACGCTTGAGGAATGCAAACAGCCATGATGTGTTGTGGTTACTGCTGCCATGCGGAGTTACTTTTTAACCTCCTGGCCTCAGTGATAACAAGTGACTCAGCTCAGGTTCAAGTGCACACGCACCCATGCAGTCTTTGAAATATCAACTCATACCAACTTGGGTATCATTTTTTAAGCAAACATGGCTGTAGGAATAAGAATAATGAAATACATTTTACACACAGGCTTGTTGAAGTGACAAATTACTTTGCAAAGATATAATGAAAGAAACTTGGCACTCTCAATAACCTCTGGCATCCAAGGTCACAGGGTACCTGTGGTGACAATGACCTCCAAATCAAATCCACGGCCACCTAGATCCCACCACCTCCTCCCATCGGTTATGACAGAATGAAGCTTTTAAGTCAAAATAAGACTGGTTAACAAAATAGTAAACTCCAAATTCCAAATGAGAGCTTTAGCAGGCCTGATGTGCAATTTTTTTCTTTTTCTTTGTGTGTGTATGTGTTTATGTATGTGTAGGGGTGTGTGTGTGTGTGTGTGTGCGCGCGCGCGCGCGCGCGCGCGCGCGCGTTACATGCACATATGTGTCTGTTTATGTGGAGGTCAGAAGTCGCCCACGGGTATAGCTCTTTAGGAGTAGTTGGCCTTGTTTTTTGAGACAGGGTCTCTCACTGGCCTGTGGCTCACCTATTAGGAACTGCCTGTCTGTTTCAGCTTTTCCAGTGCTGGGATTAACAAACGCATGCCATCGTGTTTGGCATTTTTACAGGGTTGTCACGCTTGTCTTACTGATGTGCAACTTTTCTAAACTGCTTTCTTCCCAAGAGCACTTCTAAGGCCATCAAAGCTAAGCAAATCTTTAAAAGCTTAAAACACGTAATTTCACATTTCTAGATTTACCTGGTCTATGGTAACTGCTCTGGGGATACTGACTGAACGTTGATAAAAACCATTATCAAAGCTCTGGGAGCTTGAAGGCCTTGTCAGGCACATCCTTCCAAGCCTCCTGGTCCAGGTGAAGGCCCAGAGGCCTTGACTTGCTTGTCAGACTCACACAGCTGGGCCACAAGGTGGCTTGGTGGGTAAAACTGCTTGTGGCAGAGCCTGATGGTCTGAATTCAACCCTACAGTCCAAGGTGGAAGGAGATAGGGGACTCCCAAAGCTGTGCTTTGATTTCCACGTGTATTCTGTAACACACACACACACACACACACTACATTTAATTTAAAATCTCCGTCGAGCTAAGCAGGCACAGTGGTGCACGCCTGTAATCCCAGCACTAAAGAGGCTGAATCATGAGTGTTGGTGGGGGGAAGGAGGAGGAAGCCTAGCAACATAGTGAGACCCTATCTCAAAAACAAAACCCACCCGCAGGAACCAAACCACAGATATTGGCAGAGCTGGTCTAGAAGTCTAGATTGCTGACAGCAAACCTACTATACCCAGGCTCTTTTCATTCATTATGCACTCAGGCTAATGAAGACCCAAGAAGTCTACGTCCAGGAACACAGACCATCTAGAGGGTCCCCAGAGCTATATGTTATGTAGAGACCCAGGCATTCCCATGCCACATCAGTTCTAGTAGAAACCTGCCTTGGGGGTATTACTGCTTAAGAAATCAGTTTGACTTTTCTAAACAAACGAAACCTTCCCAGCAATGTTTCCTTAACCTCAGACGCAATGAATTAAACAGAGCACAGCTGGTTCCTGCAAAATGGAGAGCTGTACCACCTTACATTTATCGTCTATAAAATGGAGAGCTGTACCACCTTACATTTATCATATATAAAATGGAGAGCTGTACCACCTTACATTTATCATATATAAAATGGAGAGCTGTACCACCTTACATTTATCGTATATAAAATGGCTCCAGTGTTATCTTGCATTCCAGAGCTTTAAGTATCAGCTAATTGATTTGCCAGATATTAGCAGAGGACAGATGTCAGGTACTGGTAAATGAAGTCTCAATGCTTGTGAGCGATGAAGGCACAGGACCTACCTATGATTTCAATGTCACGGGCTTCTCTTGGTTTGTTGGAAAGTGTTGGGCAGGAGATACAGCAGCGTATAAGGAGAGGCCAGGCAAGGACTTGCCCCTGTTTACCTATGGCTCAGGTCAGCCAACACACTTAACTTCAGCACAGTCATAATTTATTTGAACAGGAGGTGGCAGAGTGTGTACTTGACCTCAGACATTAAACACTCAAGTTTTCAAAGTTCTGAATCGTGATGTCAGCTTCAGTTCAGAGGCATCCTGCTGAGCTCAAAGCACAGAACAGGAACCATCTTAGTGAAAGGTTAACTTCTCATCACAGAGGCAGGGGCTGAGGGATGTCTATGGTGCCTGCGCATGCCAGGCTTTCGCTGCTTCAGACCCCTGGCATTCCCTGCTGCATGCTCCACAGACTTTGGCAATGACATTACCTGCCTTGGCTGGTTGACTTTTGCTCCTGAAGACAGCAGTAGTCGAATAACATCCAAGTAACCACCTTGGGCAGCGAGGAAGAGGGCAGTGGCTCCATCCTGAGAGAGAGCAAGTGTTCAGATTCAGGCTTCATATTTATTTTAAAAGAAAATTAAAGGTACATATACTTAATTAAAGCTCATTCTCTTTTCTGTTTCTATTCTTTTTGCCAATCAACAGCTATGAGCTATTAGGTAAGTAAATGGTGCAGATGTGTGTGTGTGTGTGTGTGTGTGTGTGTGTGTGTGTGTGTGCGTGCGTGTGTGCACACCCATGGAGGCCAGAGGACAACCTCCAGCATCATTCCTCAGGAAAGTATTGTCTACTTTGTTGAGATCTCTCACTGACCTGGGGCTCACACCAGGTTGCCTGGTCAGTGGCTCTCCCTGTCTCTGCCTCCCAGGTGCTGGGACTGCGTGCATAAGCCACCACACCCAGCTTTTTAAGACATATTTTTATTTTATTCATGTGTATTAATGTTTTGTCTGCTCATATATATGTGTGTGTACAGTGCGTGCCGGGCACCCTGCAAGGCCAGATGTGGGCTTTGAAAAGATCCCCTACAACTGGAGTTACAGAGCTGCTGTGTGGGATGAAACTTGGGTCCTTTGCAAGAGCAACACATGCTTTTAACTGCTGAGCTATCTCTCCAGCAGACCCAGCTTTTTATTTTTTAACATGAGTTCTGGGAATGAAATTCAGGTCTTCACATCAGGAAGCAAGCACCTTACTAACTCCCTATCTCCCCAGAATCCACTTTCTGTGACTTTATGAACTGGGAGTTAGTGTCTTTCCCTCGGCCTCTCCACGCCCCTCAACATGCAGTTTCTCTGAGTATTGAAGGGCATGGTGGCTCAGCGGCAGAGCGGCAGTCTAGCACTAGCACAGACACGTGACTTCAGAAAACCTGCCGTAGAAAGACCCCACCTGGCTGCTTCCTGCCAGCCCAGTGGACGCCAGCAACACCTATAAACACAAGGCAATTTGCAACAAGCCCAAAGTGACAGCCCCAGTCTCCATGAGCTTTTCTATGTGTGTGGGGGGAACTTCTCCTTTTCTTTCTCAGAATCATGTCTTCCTGATTTCAGCAAATTCATGGGTTGCGTTTGTCCAGATCCTCACGTCAGAGTATGTGCATATGGGGCAAACGCTATTGTTTCTGCTCCACAGTAGAAAACCTGGACGTTCCATTGTGGCGTCAACACCAGGTAATCACCTTGTGCTGGAAGTGCTAATGGCAAGCTGGAACCCCAAACACCTTTCTTGGCACAAACCCAACCAGGCGAGTCACCTGGATGGGGCTGGATTTCCACTGGGTGTCTGCTGAGCTGCTAGATTACCCTCGAAGCAATCATTAAAAACAAACCAGCCTGTACAGATTTTCAGGCAGATGTTTGATTACGGTTGCAAATTTTAGCTGCTCTGTGGTGTATTGGCACAGAACGTTCCCCACGCCCTTAGCTGCGGCTGACTCTGGTCTTTTCTGAGACTGACTGTCTACGCACAGGGTCTCTCACTGTGCATCACGGCATTTAGTTCCCACTTGTTTTCAGAGATCTTTGACATGTACCCCACCCCCATCATTTTTTATTTTATTTTTTGATACAGGCCTCACTCTGCAGCCCTGGCTAGATTGGAACTCACTATGTGAACCAGGCTGTCCTTGAACTCACAGAGATCCACCTGCCTCTGCCTCCCCTAGTACTGGGATCAAAGGTGTGCGTCACCACACCCAGGTCAATTGTTTTTTAATAGAAATATTTGGACCAACTTTACTAAAAGTAAAAATGAATTTACAGGACATGAAATTTCTTAATTCACCTTATAACAGGGAGGAATTTACTATGAATAAGGGCTCAGCTGAAGTCTATATTTCCAAGAGCCTTCTGGAAGGATATTGTCTGATGAGTATAAATTTTACATCCATCCTCAATTCGGACTGCTAACTCTGGGTCATGTTGTGAAAATAAGAATTGCCTTTCCATTTCCGAAGTTTCTGGAAGCTGTTTCTATACAACCCCACAGTACAGAAACCTAGACTCTCAGTCATTCTTTTCTGACATCCACCCATAGAGAGGTATCCAAAGCTTTAGATGTACACTCGTTTTTCCTCCTCCTCCTCCTCCTCCTCCTTCTTTTTCTTCTTTTTTTGGTGTGTGGTATATGTATGTGTTTATGTATGTGCGTATGCATGGATACATGCGTACATGTATGTGCACTCAAGTGTATAGGCTAAAGGTCAATAGTAGGAGTCCTCAGTTGCTCTCCACCTTATTTTTGGAGAAAGAGTCTCACTGAACCCACAACTCACCACCAATTTGGCTAGACTGGCTGGCCAGCAAGCCCCAGACCCCTCCCGTCTCCATCTTTTCGGTTCTCCAGTCTGCGCAGCAAACCACTGAGCCCTCTCCCCAGCCCTGCCTGTGTTACACGTCAGAACCTCCTCATGCCACAGCTGTGTCCACAGAGGCTGGCTCTGCTGCTCTGCGGGGGTGGCCAGGACTGGTGGTTTGGAACGCTCCACAGATGTGTCACAGATGCGTCTCATGGGCAGCCAGGTTGAGAAGCTCTTCGTTAGAGTTATCAAGAATCTTGGGCCCCAAGCCCTACAAACTCTGAAGTGCCAGAGGGCAAGGCGAGCTGCTGTGGACTTCAAAGAGTTAACGAGGGGAGCTCTGGGTATTCAGATGGAAGCCTGCACACCCACACAGCCCATTACAGGCTACGAAAACCTAGTGCCTGTGTCGTAAGCACTCCCGTGTGCTTGAGGAATACCTAAATACAGTTCCTGGATAATTGGAAGCACGACTCTCTCCCTCCCCCTGAGACTCCGTCAAGTCACCTCATCTTTCCGTATTTTATTTTTCCTACAAAACCAGGACAATAACAGTTGTCATGGAACCTACGGAATCACAGTGACAATTAAAAAGGCCCCTGGGCTACGTACTAATTGCCAATTAGCTGCAAACAGACTCACAGAGGCAGCAGATCCCCTCACAGCCCTACCTTGTGCATCCATCTCCAAGCTTTCACCTCTCATTTCTCTTGGAACAACCTGGTTTCTCTCCCTGATGCCTTTCTCTTCTAGTGTCTTTACAACGGGAGGCTGCAGTCCATGCACTGGACCATATGGCTTGTCATGGCCGGAGTAAATATGTATCCCAGGACTCTGGGGCAGCTGAAGTGCATGAGTGAAATGTGCCAGATGAACCGCAGATTTAAAAGGGACATGGTTTCCATGACAGGGAAAGCTCAACTCGTTAGCTGATTTCCCCTTGATGTCTCAGATGAAAATCCCACTGTGCAGGGCTGAAGGGATGGCTCAGTGGTTAAGAGCACATATTGCTCTGCTCAGGACCTGAGTTCAATTTGTTAGTATTCTGACCCGCCCCTTGAAGACCCGCCCAGCGTCCTGACGTCATCTTACACGTTAAAGCCCCCTTAAGAGGAGAAAACCTCTCCCCTCCCTCTCCCACCTCTCGCCATCTCTCGTTCTCTCTCTCTCTCCCTCTCCTTTCTCCTTCCCTCCATTCCCTCTACCCTCACCCCCAAATAAACTTGCCACGTGAATGACGTGTCTGCTGTGTGAGTAACTTGCTGTGTCCGCTGCGCCTGCGTGGCATGTCTAACCCGCCGCTGTGCACCTTGGCCCAACCCGCCAAGGCCTCCCGTGGGCCGCCTTATCATTACACAATTCCCAGAACCCACATCTGGTGGCTTACAACCGCCTGTAAACCCAGCTCCAGCAGATCTGACACCTCGGACCTCTGCGGGCACTTGCATTCATGTGCACGCACACACATAGACACACACACACACACACACACACACACACCTCTGTGCACACAATTAAAATAATAAAAATAAATATTCAAAAAAAGAGAAAACCCCACTGTGCACTAAAAATTACTTAAGTTGGCAGTTCTGACGTTGGGATTTAGATTGGATGTTAGATGTGGTCAAGGGTGATACTCACATACAGTTGGTCATGGATGTTGGCCCCGTGCTTCAGCAAGGTCTCCACCACTGGCATGTGCCCATACTGACTGGCAGCCAACAGGGCAGTGCCCCCGTCCTGTGGAAGGAAAGGACACTGCGTTGTATCTGGTGCAACTTGCATTTCACCAAGCATACTCTTCACAGAACTGGAAGAAAATGTCCCGAGATAATAAGTTCAATTCCCTTCTGTCATCTCTCCACCTGGTCTTTATTTTGTAAAGACTTATTTTATTTTTTATTTGTATGTATGTGCACGTCTGTGTGTCTGTGTGAGTGGATGCCCTGTGAATGTGGGGGGTTCCCACAGAGGTCAGAAGAGAATGTTGGATTCCCTGAAGTGGAGTTACAGAAGACTGTGAGCTACCCAGCATGGTGCTGGACACTGAACTCTGGTCCTCTGGAAGAGCATCCGGTGCTCTTAACCACGGAGCCATTTCTCCAGCCTCTCACGAAAGCTTTCGCCATAAGGACCTGCACACGTTGTACCCTCGTATGACCTGCACATGGTGTACCCTCGTATGACCTGCCAGGGACTCGATGCAGTTATCTCGCCGAGTTATTATCATTGCAAAGTATCTTGTACCAAGGGAGGAGCCACAGCTCTGCCTCTCAGTGTGGGGAGCACAGCACACTTCCAGGTGTTGTCAGGCCCTCCTGGAGTCACCAGAAATGCCTTCCACAGCTGCTGCCCAGCGGCTCCTTTGGCAAGCTTTGGCTTCTCCTTGTGGTGCTATTTGGTTATAAGCCACTGAGTTTAAGATGTTTTCATGGGACAAGATAGGCCTCCATTAAAAGAGCCGATGATGACATCACGGTCTACGTCCTTTGAACATGTGCCAGTTTGTCTGGGTCTCTTCTAAAGCACGGGCCCTGAGATGAAGCAGAGTGCTGTAGAGTACCCGTGCTCTAATGTGGAGCGGGCATCCCTCTGCTCCACCAACCCGACTTTCATCTCTGCAGCCGAAATTAGAACGAGCACTTAGCCAACCACATCGCACTACGGACTCACAGAGTCTGCGGTCGATGAACCACTAATGGCTTTCCTCAGGTCCCACCTCAGAGGGATGCTCGGTTCTGTGAACTGTGATGTGGAGACTTAGGCTAATTATGAGGAATTCAGTACACGTGACTTCACTAAAAATACTAATTATACATATGATAGTGTAGTTCCTAAACTTGGGCATAGGATTTTTAAAAAAATTTATTCAAAGCAAATTCTACCCTCAGAGGTTCTGATTCATAAGGTCTTGGGTGTGGCCCAGAAAAATAAGCCTTTTAACTAGTCATGTGGGGTGCGGCTGTGACAGTCAGGGGCAGGTGGCCTCACCTGTAAAATGTCTGCTATAGAGGTCTTGTGTTCACAGTCAAAGTGACATTCTGGTGCATGACAGCAGCCACAGGTGGCACCGCGGAGCGAGGGACTGTCTGTTAAGGAGTAGGGCTGAGCCGGCCTCGAAGGGCGGGGAATGGAGGGGACAGTGGTGGAAGGCTGAGGCTGGCAGCAAGATGGGGACATCAAGACATTGCTTAGTAGCAGCAATGACGATTGCTCTTTCCAGCTCTCTCCTGTCAACTTTCTCTTCTCTCTTCCGATGAAGTAAGAGAATAGTAAGATACAGTGGCGCTGACAGAGCACCAATCTTTTATTAAAAGAATTTTCAGGCTACAAATTGCATGCAGTTAGTAACAAAGAGGGTGATTATTAAAACCAAGTCAGTTTTGATGACAGGCTCATATTGAAACTCACAGCCCCGTGACACTTACTTCTGCCCATGGAAAGCTCTTAAAACACCTGCAGTTGACCTCATGGAATCATGGAATTGTTCATCCTGGGCTCTGCGTTCTATGGATTTGTGGGAGCACAAATTGGCTTCTGCATAAAGACTCTAAGCCAACATTAGCTTGGTGAGCAAGAAGATGACTGGAGTAGACATGTGGTCGTGTATGATCATTCTGACTTAGTTCTAGGGTTGAGATTTGGGTTCAGTGAACTTGCTACTTTAGTTGTAACGTGTGTGAGTGAGCACACACGTGCTTGTGTGCATGCACGTGCACAGGTGCACCCATGTGGTGCATGTGTAGGCCAGAGGTTGACATCAGGGTTGCTTCCTCAATTGCTGTTCCATTTTGTGATTTTGAGATGGTGTCTGTTACTGAACCTGGAGCCTATCATTTTGTCTACACTAGTTGCCTTCAGGATCCTCGTGTCTCTCTTGCCCATCACCATCAGGGCTGAAGTTAAAGATGCATGCCACAGTGCCTGGCTCTACAGGACCAAGTCATACTTCCAATAGCTCCTACTACTGTATTGGAACTAATATAGAAATAGAATAAAACACAGAACTAGGGACTGTTAGAGAGACACCTGGTGATAAAGCTTAGTAAAAGTAATTCTCCGTGAAATTTTCCAAGTGTAAAACTTAGAAGGAATCCCAAAGACTGGCTAACCCTGAACCACTTGTAACCTCCCGAAACCCACTTCCTTTGGCTACAGAATCTTCCAGCAAGAGCAGCACATATTTGTGCTGCAGATAAGGAGAAAATGGATGCAGGGATGTGGAAGGTCTTCAGCAGGGTGTGAAAAATCAAGACCTGAATTCTCTTACTTTGGTCCTATGTTCAGTGGATGCTCCAAATCCGAAGAGAAATCTCACGACATCATTGTGGCCTTGCTGGGCAGCAAAGAACAGGGCAGTTGTACCTGACTGGGAGAGAGAGGGGATGGCTTTAAAGAGACGTTAACCAAATTAGTTTGCAAATAAAGCAGAGCAGAATCTTTGCACAGATTTCCTAGCTCCAAGAGGGCCATGTTTGATTTATTGTGATTGTCTTTTTTTTTTTCTCAAGACAGGGTTTCTCTGTGTAGCTTTGCGCCTTTTCCTGGAACTCACTTGGTAGCCTAGGCTGGCCTCGAACTCACAGAGATCTGCCTGGCTCTGCCTCCCGAGTGCTGGGATTAAAGGCGTGCGCCACCAACGCCCGGCGTGATTTTCTTTTTTATAGTTTTACTTTTTTGATGTGGGATGTTTTGTCTGTACACATGTCAGTGCAACATGTGTGTGCAGTGCCCGTGGAGGCCAGAAGAGTGCACTGGACCCTCTGAGACTGGAGTTACAGACAGTTGTGAGCTGTCACGTGGGTGCTGGGAACTGAGCCTGGGTCCTCTGGAAGAGCAGCCAGTGCCCTTATCACTGAGCAACATCTCTAGCCCCTGTGGCCAGTTCTTGATGAGAGAAATATCATGAAAGGGAGACTTCGTTCTTGTACTAGAGTGGGTGGTCCTCCCCGGAGGGCCAGACTCCGTCCTGATTCCAGGATGTGCTATTACTTTATATAGTGAAGGATGCGTCTGAGGAGCTGGAGAGGAGGTGCTCATTCCGCGTTGCCCGGACAATGATGAGTGTCCTTGTAAGTGCAAAAAGAACTGAACTCGCTCAGCTCTGTGAACTGCTCACAGTGTCACAGGCCTGTAATCCCAGCAGTAAGAAGGCTGAGGCAGCAGGACTGGAAGTTTGAGGCCAGCCTGGGCTACAATAGTGTACCCTATCTCAAAAAACTTAAACCAATCCCAAACGAAAGAAAACAAAGCAGAAAACAAAAAAGAGTGAGGAAGAAATCTTGTTTGCAGGAACTACGGCGTGGAAGCAGTGGAGCGGCGCATCTGTGGACAAATGGGGGAGTCACGTGGCGTGGCCCACAATGGCAGAATATTACTTAGCTTCAAAAGGAGGGAAATCAAGGCAGACAGCACAACAGGGTTGGAACATAAAGATTTGTCACATGGAGTAGGCCTGTTCCACAAGCACAAACTCCGTCAGATTCTGCTGTGGTGTCTGAAGAACGCATGGGGACAGATCAGGGAGATGGTGCGGCGGAGGGAGGAGGGGAAGGGCAGCCATCTTCCGGTGGGCACAGCGCTGGGAAAGAGCCACAGAGAAGCTGTGGCTACACGGCACTGTGGACGTATCCATGGTGCCATAACCGCATATTCTGAAACGGCTGAGGTGAAAATGGGTAAGATGGTGAGCTTTAGGGAGACGTACTACAGTAAAAACGTGATTAAAGGAAGACGGATGAAGAGGGGTGTTTGACAGGAGCCGCAAAGAGACCCAGGCACGGCGACTGGGATGCGGTAGCCACAGGCACCGGATGGTGTCACAGCAGCTCTGGAGGCAGCAGAGAACGGAGGCCCCCGGCGGCCTCTAGCAGGCATGTCCAATCTTGATATCGTAACTCAACGCTGTCATCTTCCAAGTTCCTGTTTGGGAACTGTGTAAATGAGTCATAAATAATTCACCAAAAGCCTCCTAGTATTTTCAGTAAGTTTTGTGTTGGGCCCCACTCATGATTATCCTGGAGTGCATGTGGTCTGGAGGCCATGGGTTGGATGCCTAGAGCGGGAATGAGGCCCAGCCCACATCCTGGATTTAGATTTCTGGCCTCCAGATCTACAAGATAATTAATTCCTGTTGTTTTAAGCCACCCAGTTCATGGTGATCTGCTGTAAGAGGCAACAAATATACTCGGTGTAGTGTCTGGGGAAAGGAGAATAAATTAAAACTCGGAAGAACTCTGGTGGCAGAATTGTGGTGCCACAGTTTAGTACTCCAAAGCAGAAAACAATCAATGCGAAGAAAAAAGAAAGAAGGGGGTGGGGGGAAGAATCTAAATAATTTGCTTGTAAATTCTTTAACTGGAGGTCAGAGCAGAAGCGGGCTTAAAATATTTTTCAAAACTGGACATATTAACCACTAACAGTCTAAATTCACATTTTCAGTCAACCCAAACATGGTATTTTTAGCATGTTTCCTTTGAAGTCACTTTCATAAGCCTACTCAAAGACTGGTGCCCAAATCATAGTGTCCCATGAACAAAACCACTAGAGCACAGCAGTGGCCAATGTGTATCATTTCTATGAAAATGCTCATCATGGGGGACTATCTGGGAAGAGGGGGATCAGCAGCAGGGATGGAGGGGGTGGGGGGGTAATGGGAGTGAACATGATCACAACACACTGTGCATGTACAAGGAATTGCAAAGAAAATAAAGGAAAAAATGTCCATCACATTCACAGTCTGCGCTTTTGGTAAAACCAACGTACTTCACTTCTCCAGCCTCCGTGAAAAACCCCTCTTTCCACAGCTCACCTGGAACCTGTGGGTATTGATTCTGACTCAGTCCTGAGGGGCCGGGGGAGGTATCAAGTCGCGTGGACTGTGCTCATCACTCTAAAATTCATTCCTAAGGGGGCAGGACACCGAGGCAGAACATCGAACACCTTTGTGAATTTAATCCTCTGCGTCCAGCTGTGCCCCGAGGGGAAAGGCAACCTGACCATTCCCAGAGCCCGGCTGCTTGCCGTGAGTGCCATGAGTGGTTCCCACAGTTCCCACAGACGTGAACCTGCAGCACCTGTCCTTTGCTCTCTGACAGCAAAGGATGCTAAGTTCCAGAATGTCTGTAAAGAGGTTTTGATGAAAACACTTGCTTCTGAAATAAAGTTTAGAGAGTATCCGGGATTCTTTCTGGTGTTTTCTTTATTAAGAGAAGATATTTATTTTTCAGTAATTTTTTGATAAATAAACTAAAATGATGATTATAGCAGCTTGAGGTAATTTTTATATATAAAATCAGGCATGTATTCGGATACAGTAATCCCTAGCCAACAGGATTTAGAGTTCATTCTGAAAGTTGAATTAAGTTTTCAGTGCACATTCTTTCCTCCTGAAGCCCAGGACTCCAGGCCAATTCCTGTTGCTTTCAGTCACCACTGCTGGGTCTCTCCAGCGACTGCCCTTCAGGACCGCTGGTCTCCAGCTGGTCTAGAAAGCTCTACGGACCTAGGAAAGCAGGTTAGGGAAGTTCTAAGGACACACTCTGATGCTGCAAACAGACTAACAGTGGGGCATGGTTTAGGCCTGCTGCAAAAATACACTCCAAAGATCCCTCATGGAGTCAGCACTTTGGGGCCTTCCCCTGGTTTAGTATTTGTATTGCCTGAGGCTGCCATGGGCTCAGGGAATTAGAGGGACTACTGGAAACTTCCACAGCATCATCACCTGGGTCACGATTTACCTCTGGACCGAGTGTGCGTCAGTGAAGTCCTCAGGGCACAGAGGTTTCCATCTGCTAGTTTAGTTGACCATTGTGACCAGATGAATGAATAAACAAAACCACAAAGCCACACACTGGCTAGAAGTCCCTGTTTCTCTTTCCTCTGCTCTTCTCGGGGTTCTCGAGAGGTTTTTGTACACTGTGTACCTGCCCTTTGGGATCAACTTTTTGAATAAGGATATTTCTGGACTGCAATGTTTTTATTAGAGAAAATCTGCTTTGTGTTTTAAAGTTATAACAAACAAAGACTATAAAGTAGAGAGAGAAAAAGATGAGGGTAATTTAAAAATATATTTCTAAATGGGCTTAAACATCTTTATCCCAGAGAGAAATTTTGTTTCAGCAGCTGATGTGAAAACGGCCTGAAACAAGGATCTAGCGTTGTGGAGATTGCCCCAGAAGAACCTGTGTGAGAGAAGATGGATAGAATTGACGGCACTGTCCACACTGCTGCTCTGTAGACCAGCCTCACAAAGGTGGTTTTTTCACGGTCTACAGACAAGGCCTCTAACATTTAGCAGTAGATGAAGGACTGTCAGAGGTAAGGCAGATCGTAGAATCAGGCCAAATGAAGAAAATCAAGGGCCCACTATGGCTAGGAGCTGTCCCAGGATGCCCATCTCATACCTGGGTCTGTGTGAACTGAGAGGTCAAATTTACACCTAGAGTGACCAGAGCACACATCTCCACAAAGCTTTGTCTAACCAGGTCCTACATCAGCTTGGAGATATAGATGGGGTCTCCTCAGACCCGACCTCCAAAGTGTGTTAAAATGCCACAGTCATCTTGCTGCTGCTCTAGATTGAACCACAGTTGGAGCCTCTGATAAAGCCAAGCACCCCAACATTGATCAAGTGTGATCACATGTTACTTCACAGTCCCCCCACGTGACTCTTTTGGAGAGCTTACTTAATACACTGCCAGGCAGAAAAGAGATTTGTAAATGTGGTTTTGTGAGGATCAAGTTTCATAATGAATAGGCTGCAGACAAAAAATACAGTAACATCTGGGAAATTCCTATAAATTCCATGGTATCTCATCCCAAGAGAGGAAGAAGTACTGATTCGTGTCTGAGACAAAATGTGACTGTTAAGGAATGTGATAAGGCAGGGTGGTGCCTGGGACGGAGCAGATATGGTTTGAATGTGTCTTCTAAAGACTCAGTGCTAGGAGCTGAGTGTCTGAGTGATGATCCTGAGGAAGTGGGACCTTTAAGATGGAGGCAACAGTGAGGTCATCGGTGGGTGGAGCTATAGTAAAGATCAGTGCTGATCTCCTGGAGTGGGTTAGTTCTCACAAGCATGGGTTGTTAAAAAATCAGACACTCTGTGCTTGGTGGTCTCTTCTGTATATGGTCATTTCGTTTTCCTTTCTTCAACCTCATCATGTTGTGAGGCATCCAAGGAATCCCTTACCGGATGCCAGACAGATGTAGTTTCGAATCTGAGGTTTTCAGTCCCTAAAACTGTGAAGTAAACAAACTTCTATTTTTAAAATAAAATACCCAGCACCAGTTATCCCGTTATAGTAGCACAAATGAATACAGTTGATGATGGTTCATTCCCAGCGCTGATTTTAGGCACTGTAAGCTCTGCAGCGGGCTTTGGTGTGGGAGCAAAGCGGTGGTAACTCTGTCCTCTTAAGCACTTTACTGCCATAAAGACCAGAGGTCTTTTCACCCGGTCACTTTTGTTCGCATGCACAACCCGACTTACCTCTCTCTGGAGGTTGATGTCCGCTCCCTGTAGAACCAGCTCCCTCACACAGTCTATGTGGCCAGCGTAGGAGGCGACCATGAGGAGTGTGGTGCCATGCTGCAGGAGGAGAAAGATGAACAGTTATGCTCTCACAGCAGAGAGAGCCTAGAGGACACTCTAGAGACGTTAGCTTCACCCAGATGAGGCACACAAGATGAACAGCTCGTGAGTAACTAGGATGTCAACTGGATGGGAGCAAGCAAACGGGTAAATCATCAAGGTTGGAATTTGAAGGTTACAAGTTTACTTATAGCCATCTCCTTCAGATACAGTCCAAGTGAAACATGGAGATTACATTTTAAGCCAGCAATGATACAATGTTCTCATTTTATGACACACACACGAAATGATTCCTGATCCATAACACTGCTACTAATTTAGAAGTGAGTTGAACGTTTTTAACTGTTTTTTTGGATTTGGAAGGTTTTTGTTCTTGTTTTATATATGCGTTTACAGTATAAGTTGATCATTTCCCCTCCACCTTTCTCTCTCTCCCTTCATACCTTCAAGTCCTCTCCTGTCTCCTCTCCGTAACGCTGAATTTAATCAGTGCCACCTGCTACAATGTTGACTGTTGGTTCGATCTTGTGCAGGTGTGTGCGGGTGTGTGCGGGTGTGTGCAGTGAGCACAGCTGCAGTGAGTTCATGAATGCAGTGACTGTGTCATGTTCCGAGGACCATTTGAACTTAAAAGTCTTCTAAATTGTTTTCTTTCATTTTAAGCCAGGTGGGGAGGCTGAGCAGAGGGATCGTGAGTTCAAAGCCACCATGGACTACATAACAGGTATGTGTCTAAAAAATATTTATTTATTTCTCTAAGAAGAGTGAGAGTTTATTTAGAAAAAGTTTTAGCTCAGATTTAGCATGGAATTAAGGGAAGGAGAGAGAATCTCAGGAAAAGGACGAAACGCTCTCAACTATGGACATGGGCTTCTTAAGAGAGTCAACCAATGTTTATCTTAAAGTCTTTCTTGACTTCTTCAGTAATGTGTTGTTCAATTCCCACGAGTTCCTGTAGCTACTAGAGTCTTCTGCTGTTGACTTGAACTTTTATTGCATTGTGTGGTCAGAGAGTAGATATGGGGTTATTGCATTTTTAAGAGCTGTTTTGTTGAATGTGGTCTGTTTTAGAGAAACTTCCATGAGCTGCTGAGTAGAACGGATATTCTTTAGTGTTTGTAACTATCTGTTAGGTCCCTTTCACGTATGATGTCTTTGAGTTCTGGTTTCTCTGTTTATTTACTCAGCTGAACTCCTTTCCTCTGGAGTCTTCATGACTAGAGTGGCGATCTTATATCACTAACTTCTTCCTGAATGTGAACAATTTTTATTTAGACAAGAAATAGGAGAATCCTTGGTGCTGTGGTCTGAATGTGTCCCTCCAAAATTCCTGCTGAAATCTAATTCCCATTGCAGTGGTGTTAAGAGACAGGCCTGCAGGGATGGGTTTAAGACACGACAGACTTGCCTTCCAAGTGGGATTAGTGCTCTTGGAAATAACTTGAGGCGGGGACTCCTGCCCTGTTCTACAGAGAGGGCTCTTAGCGGACACCAAATCTGCAGGCACCTGGGTCTTCGTTTCCCAGCCTACATGACAGTGGGCAATACATTTCTGCTGTTTATTAACTATCTAGTCCAAAGCGTTTTACTACAGCACCTCAAGTGGACTCTTGGCTTAAAGACAACTTGTTTAAACAAGCTATAAATACATCCTTTTACATGAGATGTAAGAAAAATATTTATCTCACAGGTCACACTTTTTTCAAAGTAAGAACCAATCACGAGCAGAAGAAAGTATCCGAGTATTAATTTGGATATTTAAGAGAGAAAAAGAGGCTGGAGAGTTGGCTCGGGGGTTAGGAAAGCACACTGCTGTCACAGGAGGGCCGTGTTCTCAGCACTCACACTGGACAGCTCACTATCACAGAAGGGCCATGTTCTCAGCACTCACACTGGACAGCTCACTATCACAGAAGGGCCGTGCTCCCAGGACTCACACTGGACAGCTCACTATCACAGAAGGGCCGTGTTCTCAGCACTCACACTGGACAGCTCACTATCACAGAAGGGCCGTGTTCTCAGCACTCACACAGGACAGCTCACTATCACAGAAGGGCCGTGTTCCCAGCACTCACACTGGACAGCTCACTATTACAGAAGGGCCGTGTTCCCAGTGGACAGCTCACTATTACAGGAGGGCTGTGTTCCCTGCACTCACACTGGACAGCTCACAACTGCCTGTAGCTCCCATTTCAGGAGATCTGACACATGCCTTTCTTGTGCATCCACGGGCACTTGCATTCATGTGACATAAATGCACACAGACATCTATACATAAAATTTAAGAAATTTTTAAAAGAAGAAATAGCCTTAAAAATAAAATTAATCTTCCACAGATGAAAAAAATACCTTAGGCTGATTCATTTGAAAGAAAAGATGAATAAAATAAATAATAAAAATATACCTTTATAGATTGATTGTTTCAATTCTATACTATGATCACTTGAAACAAAGATTGGTTCAATAGGGAAAGAACATAAAAAGTACAACATACAATCTCCATTTTCTTAAAAACCCATTAGCTTGACAGATTTTTGATTCCTGAAATATTAAGAGTACTCCATTTTATTGACTGAAGTTTAAAGTATATTTCAAAACAAACTAGTTTTGAACAAAGCATATCTAAATGTATATAAAGGTAGTGAGGCCCAAAACAAAAAGACATTGAAATACATACATTAATAAATCTAAAAAAAAGTTGCAAGAATCTTGTAATTCACATCGATGTGGTTAAATAGACAAGCAAAGCAAAAAAAGAAAGAAAGAAAGAAAGAAAGAAAGAAAGAAAGAAAGAAGGAAAGAAAGAAAGAAAGAAAAAGAAAGAAAGGCAAAGATGGGATTAATTGTGGCTCTCCCCAGGCGTGGGAGTACAAGCCCACAGTTCCACTGAAGCAGGAGATGGGACTAGGCCAGCCAGCACAGCGAGTGTCAGGGCAGCTTGGGCTCTGAGTGCTGAGGCTCTGTCTCTGAGAATTAAAACAAAATCTAGAAATCTCAGGTGAACAATGTCAGCAAATCAAAGCTTTGAGCGTGCAGCATGTGGTCTAGAGACACAATATTTGTTCTTTACAATCCGTTGGAAAAGTCTGACAATGGCTGCTTGGATTGAGAACCGTTTCCAAGAAAGCCCCTTCGGGGCACTCTTGGCATCTGAAAGTTCTCCATGGATTTTTTAGGTGATGCTGCGCCTCAGTTCATAGACCCCGGTAGTGGCAGCCTACACGTCAGTCATCACAATAGGCAACAAGCCTAGAACCCAGATTCCATGCCTGGGTGCCACATGGAGGGACAGATGCCCAGCCAGGATATTCCAAGAAGAGCGAGGTCCTGCACTATCTCCACACATCTCCTTGTTCTTCCGTATCACTAACTGCCCTTTCAAAACAGCAAGATGTGCTCCTAGTTAAGAAATTGCTTTTCCAGAAACCTCCTGATTAAGTGTTAAGATTACTTTAAAATTTTATTTTATTTACTATTACTTTATGTGTATGATGTGCATTGTTGGGGCGTACATACTACAGCACACATGTGGAGGTCGATGACAGCCTTGTGGAGTCGGTTCTCTCCTTCAGCCTCTACATAAGTTCTCCAGGTTGTGGCCAGCGCTCTTCCCTGCTGAGCCATCTCACCCGAGGGTAATCCAAGAGGGGCAATTTACAAACGTATTTATTAGTCAAACATCTATTCCCGGGAGAAAGATCTTGTCCAAACAGTGTAAGCCCTGTGGGCAGGGTGTAGCACAGATGACTCAGGGTACCAGAAGAGATGGGTCTGTGAGGTACGCACAGTGACCTTCAGAAGCTAGAACTCAGAGGATGTCACAGGGGTGTTCAAAGAGGGATGACTTTAAAAAAAAAAAAGAGGAAGAGTAGGCACCAGCGTGGCCAGAGAGGAAGGCCACAGGTGGCAGTTGGTTCCTACCCCTTCTTGTTGGTTGGTGTGGGGCAGGAACTCATCTACTGAGACCCAAGGAAGACCAGGGTGGCCGTTCACAGATGCCCAGAGTCCCCTTTAAGCCTGGGTTCTGACAAAGAACAGATGGTATGTTCAAATTGGGATAATTGGAGGGAAATTTAATAAAGAGACTATTCATAAAGAAGTGGTCTGGCAGTGGAGTTCTGGGACTTAATGAGAGCAGGGCTCTGTGACTGGCCAGGCTGGAAGGTATGAAAGTAACATGATGGCCCCTGTACCAGTGTGAGCCCCAGTGTAAGCCCCAGTGTGAGCCCCAGTGTGAGCACCAGTGTGAGCCCCAGTGTGAGCCCCAGTGTGAGCCCCAGTGTGAGCACCAGTGTGAGCACCAGTGTGAGCCCCAGTGTGAGCACCAGTGTGAGCACCAGTGTGAGGCACCACTGGCCTCTGACTCCTCCACCTTCTGCTTCCAGCAGATGCTTTTATTGGCCAAATTAAACGGAAGTACCGAGAGAGGGAGGCTTCTGGGGCATTTCTTATGATTCAGATTCTGGGCCCAGGGCCCGCCAGAAGAAGGTACAGAATGGATCTGGATGTTCTTGGTGACCCAGTGAATAAGCTAGAGAAAATCCTGCCAAAGCTGAAATGGCACACCCGGTCTCAAGGAAGGGCGAGGCTCCTCTGAAAACACTTGTTTCAAACCACAAAACCGTCCCCTTATTTGAGGTCCTCCTTGTCCCCAAGGATGCAGAGAAGTCTTGTGAAACACAGAGAATTGATGGCTTCTAGCTGGGGAAGGGAGGCTGCTCTGAGTGGGACCTCCCAGTGGCTCTGTCACCTATTTTAATTTCCTTCTAGCTTGTCACTTGGTGACTCCCCCTTTCCCAAAGTGAAAAGACGGGGAGGGGGTGCTGGTGGAAGCTTCAGTCTCTCAGTTTTTGCATTCATATATGAAAATCACAACAATCATGGCTGCCCACACGTGCTCTAAATTATCCTCCCTCCCTCCCGTTCTTTCTAACAGTTGTTTTCTAAAAGCCCTTTTTTCTTGGAACTTGCCAGTCTCCTTCCCCAGGAAAGCCCCCATTCACTATGCTGAGGCCTTCTGCTCTCCGTGTTCAACCATTTGCCTCCCGACCTTCCACCACTACACCTCAGGATTCTTGGAAAGGATGGAGCAAGCAAACACAAGAACAAGTGCATAAGCATGTGAAGGAAGCATGTTCACGGGGTGCTCACGCCTGCAGAGTGCAAAGGCGTGCTCTGGGCATGCAGATACCACGTCCGTCCATACACTGTCTCTGCAGTCCACATCCACTCGACCACTGTTCAACAGCAGTTTCAGCAGGGCCAGGTTTCCCCTCCTCGCTGCCCAGAATGCAGCGTTGGCAAGTGGAGTTTCTTTCTGCAAGAGTGGAAACAAACAGGCTCTTAAAAGAGAAGTCAATGATCATGGCTGCTTGTATGCACACATATAACACCTTTCTAAAGGAAGAACTTCGAGATGAGGGATGATCATTTGCAAAAATGCCCTCCTCTCGATATATGAGATCGTAGAATTCCAGGCTATGAGAAGAGTTTTATTTACAATCTCTGGGCCCAAGGTTGTCTGCAGAGCAATACTCTGATACACCAGAACCAATGCCTCACCTCCCACCAAAGCCTTGCCTTCCTGCCTGTGTGAGGTCTTTGTTCACAGTTTCCTTTTAACTTGAAATGAATTTTCCCCATCCTAGAAGGACAAGGTTCTGCCCAGATGCCATTTCCTCTCTGAAGCATGCCAAATAACCCTTTCCTTGCAAGTGGAGCAAAATCTCTCTCTTCTGACCTTTTAAAGGAGTTTAGTGGTACCTTTTCTGTGTCTTCAACATTTTCTAGCCGATTCCAGCTACTGGGGTAGGCAGCTTACTTCCCCTCCACCCAATATCTCTCCCTTCAATTGGAACTTGCCAGAAGCTTTGGGTGAGAACTGGGGACTTTGGGCAGAGAATGCTCCTTTGTCCCCTGCTTCCTCCATTGCTGGGGCATTCTGAAGTGGCTAAATTAGAATTGGGCCATACTTATGGAGGGTGGGGGGACCGGAAATAAAGCCTCTAAAAGGAACAGCAGAAATAAGCTGGTTTAATTTCCTGTGCTAAGACAAACTGGTATGGATTTGTAGAGAAGAATCCTTGAGAAGAAGAATGGCTAGGGACTAGACAGCTCTGAGATTCAGACTGCCACACAAAAATGCCTTGGTCCATGGGAATCATTGTCTTTTGCTTTAGAAAGAGATCAAAATGTCTGTCCTGAAGTTTGCGGGGGGGGGGGCGAGAGAGGGAGAGAGGGAAGGAGGGAGAGGGAGAGGGAGGAAGAGAGAGAGAGAGAAAGGGAGGGAGGGAGGGAGAGAGAGACAGAGAGAGAGAGAGAGAGAGAGAGGGGGAAAGGAGAGAGGGACAGGGAGGGAGGGAGGGGGAGGGAGAGGGAGAGGGAGAGGGGGGAAGAGACAGAGAAAGGGAGGGAGGGAGGGAGGGAGGGAGAGGGAGGGAGGGGGAGGGATGGAGAGAGAGATGCTGAGGATAGACTGATTGCCTAAAACACAGGTTCTTTTTCTTTTTTTTCCTGAACTTGAACACTCCTTCTTGGAAGGAGACTCAGAAGGTTCAAGAAGTAAACAAAACTTGAAGGACTCAGGAAGCTCCTAAAACTTGTAAGATTCACATGGCTTCTTCCCCAAGGCTATAAGCTGTAACAGATGCTGAAGAGAGAAAGCTCTCTAGCCAGTGGAACCCATGCCAGGCATGCCAGGAGCTGGGGGTGGGCAGCTTTCCAGGGTCATCACCCATGCGAGGGTGGGCTTTTCAAGGATGAAGCTGCCTTTCAGTCACTCATGCTCTTGTAAGGAATCCCAATAACTCACTGACTCGCTAAGCCAGACTTGGGTAAAACTGTTTATTTGGTCTGTCCTCAGTGTCAGTGCGGGGTGAGCATATGCAGGAAAGGCGTGAGACACCAGCACACCATCAATGCTCATTTCTTCCACTCCAAATGCTTTCCTTCATGAGGTTACAGTAATAGGGACAATTAAGTTCCAACTATAGTACTATTACAGAATGTTGCTGCTCCCAGGACATTTGATGGCACTCAAGTTATCTAATAAAAGAATTTGGGGAATGTGTAAAAACATCTCTATGACTGCAAAGGCCTGTTTTTAAACATCTTTTAAATAGAGTTACATGCCCAATAACATTTTAGTCAATGACAGGCTGAATATACCATGATGGTCTTCTAGAATTACATTAACCAATGACACTAGCTGTCTTAGGTTTTATCTGCCCTGCAAACACTCTATGCCTGTTCATTTTATGAAACCATCCAAGACCATTTCTCAAGACACCTACTGTTTTTTGTTTGTTTTTCAAGACAGGATTTCTCTGTGTAGCCCCGGATGTCCTGGAACTCACTCTGTAGGCCAGGCTGGCCTTGAACTCATAGAGATCCACCTGCCTCTGCCTCCTGAGTGCTGGGATTAAAAGCGTGCATCACCACCGCTGGGCTCAAAACATCTACTGTTAAGTGAAGGATGATGATCATGTAGCAGTCCCTCTTAACTGTGGTTTGACTTCCTGTAGTTATAGTTACCCACAGTCAATTATGGCATGAAAATATTCAATGGGAAATTCCAGAAATGAACAATGCATAAGTGTTAAACTGAATACGGTTTTGAGTAATGTGATGAAATCTTGCACTCTCTTTCCTGCATCCCTGTGAGGAGGAATGGACTCACTCCTTTGTACAGTGTATTTACACTGCTTTTGCCACCCACCCTCTGCTCACTTAGCCACCTAGGTGATGATACCAACTGTGCTTGTGTCCAGCTAACTCTTTACTTGGTCACAGCCCCAAAGAACAAAGTAGCGATGTGGGAATTTGCTGTAGAATTTTGTTTTAAGATGTGTTACATTTGTTTATGCTGTGAAACATTTGTTTTAATGATGCAAAGATGTGTTGTGTCTGTTTAACTCAGTGAAGCTGCGATACTGTGCCTATCTAAAACACCTGATGGTCTAATAAAGAACTGAATGGCCAATAGCAAGGTAGGAAAAAGGATGGGCGGGGCTGGCAGGCAGAGAGAATAAATAGGAGGAGAAATCTGGGAGGAAAGGAAGAAAGAACAAGAAAACAAGGAGAGGAGGATGCTAGGGGCCAGCCACCCAATCACACAGTCAGCCACAGAGTAAGAGTGAAAGTAAGATATACAGAAGTAAGAAAAGGAAAAAGCCCAGAGGCAAAAGGTAGATGAGATAATTTAAAGTTTAGAAAAGGTGGCAAGAAACAAGCCAAGCTAAGGCTGGGCATTTATAATTAAGAATAAACCTCTGTGTGTGATTTATTTGGGAGCTAGGTGTCAGGCCCCCCAAAGGGCAAAAACAAACCACAGGGACTTTATTACAGTATTCCATTATAATTGTTCTGCCTTATTAATGTTTGTCATTATTCTTTACTGTGTCTAGTTTAGAAACTATCATAAGTATGTATGTATAGAAAAACAGAGCACAAGGGTTTGTAAATTCCTGTGGTTACTTCCTGAGGGGGTGGGTCTTGAATAAAGGCATGAGCACCGAATTGTATTAAATACAGTGCTTCGCTGAGTTAAAACCACAGTACCATTAACCTCAGCTACTCAAGAAAGCCAGGCACCGCGAGTGTGCAGTGCTGGCAGATGATGAAAGCATCTGCTGGCGCAGGGTTTCATTTCAGAGTCTTTCAGCACAAGCAAGCTAGTGCTGCTGTGCAAACCCGAGAGCCAGGCAAGGTGGAGAGTGACAGACAGATCACAAACATGCTTTGAACAGCTTCCTGGCTCACTGGGGGGCACCACAAATCCACATTAACCAGTTACCTTCCCTGAAAGCATAAACTTGACTCTCCTGAGTTTTCAAGCTAACCTGTGTCAAGGTGCTCACACCAGAGCCTCCCACCTCTGCCCCAGGCTGTGTCTAACTTGCTACAGTTACTAGTACCCCAGTACTAGTAGAAGCCATGGCAAGTGGGGTTGGTGTGAATAATAGGTCATGAGACAATGCCCTCTAATAGAGACTGCATGAGGCCAGGATGGAGTCTAGGAGGATGAACTTAGGGGTTGCTTCAGTGTCAACATGGAGTGTCTCTGCAGGCTCTCCCTAAAATGAGAACAGAGTGGGGTGGGGTGTGGTAGTTTGAAAGAAAATGGCCCCAACGGGAGTGGCACTATTAGGAAGCGTAGCCTTGTTGGATTAGTTGTTCCTTGTTAGAGGAAGTGTGTTACTGTAGAGGCGGGCTTTAAGGTCTCCTATGCTCAAGCTACACCCAGTGAAACAGTTTACTTCCTGTTGCCTGTGGATCAAGATGTAGGATCTCAGCTCCTTCTCCAGCACCATGTCTGCCTGCACACTGCCATGTCCCACCATAATCTGAAATTGTAAGCCAGCCCAATTAAACATTTTCCTTTATAAAAGTTGCCATGGTCGTGGTGTCTCTTCACAGCAATAGAAACCCTAAGACATCCTAACAGGAGTGGGATAACATTTTATTCAATGATTTTGCTTTCTCTCCTTTCTCTCTCTCTCTCTCTCTCTCTCTCTCTCTCTCTCTCTCTCTTTCTTTCTTGTTTTTCAAGACAGGGTTTCTTTGTGCAGCTCTGGATGTCCTAGAACTTGCTCTATAGACCAGGCTGGCCTCAAACTCACAGAGATCCACCTGCCTCTGCTTCCTGAGTATGGGGACTAAAGACGTGCGTCACCATGCCCATGACTTCACTGAACTTTCAATTGAACTTCAAACACCTGGGAAAAACACCTGCAAACAGCAAGCATCTACTGTTAGAACAAGCTTTGGAGCCAGGGCATCTTCTTTCTTTAGGATGGTTTTGGAAGTTCCTCTGCAGTTAGGCTGGGCAGACCAGTTTCCAAGATGCTAGACAATGAGTTTAGTAAAAAGCTGTAAATATTTCATTCTCCCTCCAGATCTTGGCTTTCTGAGAGGCCGAGGAAGGTTGGACAGAACAGTTGATCTGGGGTAAGAGAGAGTCAGGTTTAAGTCTGAACCACTTTCTAGCTGTATATCCTAAGTGAATCACTTACATTCTCCTGAGCCAAGTAAGATGGGGGGAAATAATAATACAGCACCTCTGTTCTGTGCTGGAGGAGTAAATGAGACAACACACAAACATGCATTTTACATGCTCAAGAAATCCTGTCTACAAATGCACAGCCAGAGCTTGATATGGTTCTCCAAGCAATATGTAAACATGGTCACTAGCATGTGCTGGGGCAAAAGGAGTGGTTAGGGTTAGGAATGCAGGTTAACTTTGACCTCTGCCTACAGTGGCTTTATAGTCTCATAGGAAAATAACCCCCATCAACAGGCCTGACTTTTGTAGGTCAGTGGAGAAGTGTGGCTGCTAATGGTGAGAATAAGAAACAGATCATGGTCACTGTTGCCCAAGGCCTACCTCAGTATCACTCTTGGAAGGACAGAGTGTAAGACATGAAGGATAAAAAAGGAATGAGATTTCTTTCTGGACCAGAGACCCAGGGCAGAGCAGATCCATGAACTTGGACTTTATCCTGGGGAGTGAAGGGGGTGTTTGAAGGTGAGAAATACCAGTTTTGCACACAAGAAAAGTCCCAGTGACTGTGTAACAGAGGAAAGGAAGATGCAGGGCTAGAATGACACTGTGTATGGAAGGCCAGAGCTCTGGGTGCTGGAGCCACAGACTGCTGTGGGAACAGGAGCGGGAGAGACTGGCTATGGTGGTATTTCATTTGTACTGAAATGTGATTTTAATTGTATGTTAATAAAATTGTCCGGGGGTCAGAGCTAATAGCAAGCCATAGCAGAGCTGGGCGTTCGTGGTGCACGCCTTTTATCCCAACACTTGGTAGGCAGAGCTAGGTAGATCTCTGTGTATTTGAGGCCCAACTGGACTACAGAGTGAGTTCCAGAAACCCTGTCTTGAAAAACCAAAAAAAAAAAAAACCACAACAGAGGAGAAAGAGGGCCCCACTCCCATAAGGCAGTGGAGGTGATGTGCAGGGCCTGAGAGAATCCTAAAAAACAGAACAGGCCTGAGCAGCCAGAGAAAACCTTTTTTCTTTCTAGAATTAGTTAGTACTCTATATGACCATTCATATCTTAACAAAGTTTAAAATGTATATATATATCTACATATATATAAATCTTGTAAATTTTGATATAAAATTAATACTTTAAGAAAAGTTTAAAGAATCAGAATAGAATCAAAGAGTTGAGATTAGTAATAGAATAGTCCCTTAATTAATTTGGCTTTTCTCCTGTCCCATAGCAGAAGATGGCTCTTTTCTTCTGGCATGATACAGGGAGTTTGCATTTTCCTTTTAACAACATGCTTGAATTTAAAGAAGGAGAGAGCCATTTTCCAACTCCAAAGTCAGCTTTAAATTTTAATTGAACTGGGACTATTAGAAGACAAATAGTGTTAGATCTTTAAAGAAGAGCAGAAACAAACATTTAGGAAGACATAAAATTTTTTTGATGACATACCCATACGCCATTTCACTCTGTTTCCTGGGAGAGATGATTTGTCCCTTTTCTTCAGTTGTCTCATTTGCCCAGTGTTCTTCAGATTCCTTATGATATTTTATAGATTTAGGAAATTTTTTATGTACCACTTCCAATGGCTGTTGTACAAAATATTGGCACAGAGTTGGGCTATTCAACATTCCCTGTGGGAGGACCCTCCATTGAAATCTTTTAACCGGTTGAGAGTTATTATAAGTAGGCACTGTGAAAGCAAATCTTTCTCTGTCTTTTTCTTGTAAGGGTATTGAAAAGAAACAGTCTTTTAAATCAATAACTATGAGAGGCCATCCTTTTGGTAATAGAGTAGGCAAAGGAATTCCAGATTGTAGAGAGCCCATTGGTTGAATTACTTTGTTAATTGCTCTAAGGTCTGTTACCATTCTACATTTACCAGATTTCTTTTTAATAACAAATACAGGAGAATTCCAAGGGCTGGTTGATTCTTCAATATGCTGAGCATTTAACTGTTCTTCTACCAGCTCTTCTAAAGCCTGGAGTTTCTCTGTTGTTAAAGGCCATTGCTGAACCCATACAGGCTTGTCTGTTAACCATTTTAAAGGTAGAGCTGTTGGAGTCTTTGGAAGATCATCAGTTGTTGTGCCCTGTTCTTGTATAATATGGATGGCTGGTGACCACTCATTAGAATAATATCTTTTAATATTTCTCTCAGAAACATGTGCTAGTTTATGATTTGTTTCTGAGATTGGAGGGATGTTAATCTGAGTATTCCATTGTTGCAACAAGTCTCGACCCCACAGGTTCATAGCTATGTTAGCCACATATGGTTTTAATTTTCCTCTCTGTCCTTCTGGACCTATACATTCGAGCCATCTTGCACTCTGTTTCACTTGAGATAATGTCCCAATTCCTAACGTTTACCTCCTGAAGAGGCCAAGGTGGATGCCAAAATTCTGGTGCAGTTATGGTAACGTCCGCACCTGTGTCTACCAGACCAGACAACAAAACACCATTTATTTTTATCGTTAATTTTGGTCTTTGTTCATTAATAGAAGTTTGCCAAAAAATTTTCTTTATGTTTTCTCCTGAATTTTCTATTCTCTGTTTCATCATCCTGACCAGCATGATTTATTCCAATAGGCATTTGGTTATTTAATTGCTCTGAGTAGGGGTTTCCTCTATGACTGCAGGAAAGGTTTGAACTGGATTTACTGTGGGGGCCTGCATGAGGCCCCTCTGGGAGTTTCCCAAAGACTGAGGCAAAGGATTATCTTGCCTGTCCCTTGTTGATCTACATTCATTGGTCCAGTGTTTTCCCTTACCACACCTTCTGCATACTCCAGAAGGATGGGGCATTCTGTTGCCATTGTTCCTTGAAGAAACATTGTTTCTAGGAATGACCTGTTTGCAATCCCTTTTCAAATGTCCTTGCTTTCCACATCCAAAACATCTAACATTCCTCAAACCTTTTGAAATTGCTTCTCTTACCCACATATCATCATGGTCATGAGCCTCAACATTAACCATGTCTCTAATCCAATCTTCCAAAGGTGTAGATCTTGCCTTTAACGGCCTGATTATTCTTTTGCATGCTGCATTTGCATTCTCAAAGGCCAAAGATTCAATTATTATCTGACTAGCTTCTGAATCTGGGGCCATTCTCTTTACTTCTGAAGCCAGTCTTTGTAAAAAATCTGTGAAAGATTCTTTTGGGCCTTGTATAACCTTTGTAAATGACTCAGTTTTTTTCCTGGTTCCTCAACTCTGTCTCTTGCATTCAAGGCTGCCGTTCGACATAGAATTAGGGTTTGGACATCATATAAACATTGTGTTTGTACTGAAGCATATTGGCCTTCTCCAATAAGCTGATCCTGGCAGACTTGTATTCCTTTATCCCTCCATTGTTTTTCTATGTTTTTAGCCTCATCTCTGAACCACATTTGCCACTGGAGCCTTTGACTGGGTTCAAGAACAGCTTGTGCCAGCTCCCGCCAGTCCTGTGGTATAATCCTATTATATGTTGACCAAGAGTTTAACATTTGCTTTACAGATGGGGAATGCATGCCATAAGATACTATTGCCTCCTTAAACCTTCGTAAATCTAACATTTCAATTGGAGCCCAAATATTTTGTGTAGTCATTTGATCAGGCGACTGCTGTACGGTTACTGGACAAACTAAGGGTGACTGTGTGAAAACAGGCTTTCTTTCTGTAACCCTATGATCCAATCTTGAAACAGCTTCACTATTAATTTCTTCTGTCTGAATTTGAATTTCTCTGTGATTCATTTTTACAGGTTTAACAAGTTTTTCTAAAACTGTTATCCTGGCACTTAAATTGACTATCCTTTTAAATAGTAAAATGAAGATAAGCATAGTAATAAACTGCATAATTCAATCAACATTAATCTTCTCATATAGTTGTTCCATTGTCAGACTGCCTAAAATTTCAAACAAAGCCCAATTTTCTTCCAATGTACACATAAAACCCATTTTTTTTAATGTGGAAAAAATTTCTCTTTTAAATAGTTTCCTTTAAAATATCTGATATATTAAGTGACTTACCAAGTCTGCGTAGAACAGTAGAAATCCGAGGGAATTTCAAAACAGCCACCTAGTGTCTGAGGTGTGAATCCAGAGAGAGAGAGAGAGAGAGAGAGAGAGAGAGAGAGAGAGAGGCCACAAATTCTGGCTAAGAGCTTAAATCCAGCCATGTGTTCCGCTTGAGCAGAGTCAAGCCTTGTCTCTGGCTTCCTTAAGCTCTAACCGCATGCATTGGCTTTACAGGCAGGGGTCCTGTTCAGCAGGGCAGGCCTGAGTTGTTTGTAGCTCCAGCTTTAAGCAAGTAGCTCCAACTGCGTGCAACCGCTTGGAGCTACAGTCAGTCTGGCCTGAGGCCAAGCCAACCTGGGCCCGAGCTGGGCCCAAGCTAGGGAGCCGGGCCACTCAGGCCAGAAACCGGACCTGCCGCCAAGCCAAGCCAAGCAGTTTTTAATGGATTCTTGTCACGTTGGGCGCCAAATGTAGATGTAACCAACCTTCTTATTAAATAAGAAACACAGAACCAATGCAAAGAAGAAAGCCAAGAGATCAGAGCTAAGAGCCTTACCCACCTGCTGCAGCTAGCCTCTTAAGCCAAGAGACCTCTCCAAAAGAGAGCTACTTCCTGTCTGTTTGTCTTTATATACACTTTCTGTTCTGCCTTCTCCTTGGTTGTAAACCCAAGCACGTGACTGCCTCGTCACTGCCTGTCTGTACAGACCTCCAGACACACATTGGAGCGTGTGTCTCCAATGCTGGCTGTATCCTTGAACACACAGAGATCTACCTAGCTCTGCCTACCAAGTGTTGGAATTAAAGGCGTGCACCATGAACGCCCAGCTCTGCTATGGCTTGCTATTAGCTCTGACCCCCGGGCAACTTTATTTATTAACATACAATTAAAATCACATTTCAGTACAAATAAAATACTACCATATTTCCCCTTTTCTATTTTAATTCTAGAAAAAAGGCTTCAATTAGCTGCATATATATGTCTTTGTGTTCGAGTCTCTTATCAGTTTTCTGCAGGAATTCATGGCCAGACCTAACATCAACTGAAGTCTCCAGGAAGAAGATGGGGCCCCACAACAACAACAATTCCACGTAGACAATAATAATATCATTAAGCTGACAAACATCATCTACAGATCACTTTTTGGACTACTAAGTGCTCAGAGCAATTTTGAGATGGCCAGCTGAGATGATCCAATCTCAAAGACTACTTGAATAAGGACTTGAGATAAACTCTGAACTTTGGCATTATACATAGACTGGATAATAAAGGATATAGTTACCTTTCCTAGAATTTGACAATTAACCTAAAATTTTTCTTTCAGGATAAAGATAACTTTGCCCATAACCAGCAGGAAGCAATTTTAAGGATACAATGCCCACATTCCCAAAGAGGTGGTGTGGGGTAGGTGGTTTTTTGGTCTTTTTAATGGGTTTTGGGTCTGGAATAATTTTCATTGTTTAGGGGGGTTGGTTACAAGTTGTTGTCAAGGGTTAGGAAAAAGGCTAAGCAAAGGAGATTAGATTTAAGGTTCTTGTTTAAAAAAAAGAAAAAAAAGAAAAGAAAAAGACAATTACTAGTTTTAAATACTTTACATTGGATTGGATTGTTTTATATTGGATACAAATTATATATATTGAAATTGATATTGTTAGAAAATTCTATATGTATATTTCTAATTGTACTTATACCGTTCATTTAACAATGTAATACAATTTTCTGATCCTTGAATGTTATTATTACCAACTATTAGGATATAAAGAAATGAAAGTTAGTAGTTAGACATTACAATAGAACTTGTAGTCATATTAGGCATGTTTTCAAAATTGAGCAGATATATTTTAGATAGATAGGTCATCTTCAAACCCTTCAGAGATCTACAGAATATGGCATTTAAAATGTTTTAATAACTTAGAAAATTTTTCTTTTTGTTATGACTATAAGACATGTCGGCTCCTGGCAGTACTAATCTACTTCAGAGAAAATATGGGCATTGAAGAAACTGCATATGGAGTTAACTTTCATTGTGGCAAAAGTTAGCCACTGGACAACAAAGTATCCTTGAATCAACTGTTGACAAACAGGACAGACAGGACATGAAACAAAGGACTACTGATTCTTCCCAAAACAAGTGTGGTTATGGCTTTATCAAAAGGCATCTTCTGAGGCCAGGACAATATGGCACCATCCCTGAAGTGCCCTTTTCTTCGAAGGCAGCTTAACAGGCAGTGGGCCGATGGCTTCTGATGTGCAATGGAACAGCAGCTGAAACAGTTATTCTTGAAGAGTAACTAAGCTCACGCCTCTCAATAGTAGACTGGCATTTAATAGAGGGATGTGAAGAAGAATGGGATGCTGAGATGAAGCCACATATACACAGCCAAGAAGAATGGACAGCTGAATTAAAAAAAAACATCAACAATTTCCAGAATTTAAAATCCTGAATCATGGCATGACACTAGTGGAATTCAGGTGTTTCTGGTACATGGACTGCTCTCACCCAATGTAAGGTCGAACTATTGACCTTGTGTACATCCTACTTCACAAATGAGTCTGTCAAATACGCTAAGCCTATAGGCTGAAGATGATACCCCAACACTGCGGAGAAACCTCAGGTAACTGTCCAGGCAGCTGGCTGTTTCTGTCAACTCACAAATTTTTTGGAAGTTGCTTGCATGCACTTCCTGCTTTTATTTTTGTTAGGTAATATTATTTTCCTTCTTGGATCTCTGAGGGAGTTGAAGATTAGTTAGTTATAGTTGAAGACTAGTTAGGATAGAAAGTGAATTAGGTACATTTTGGACTTACCAAAATAGGATAGATAATGGAATTATTTTCTCTGAATTTGTCAAATACAAATGGACTAGACATTGTTTAGGTATTTATCACTTGTATATATTGTATATAGTTATTGTACTTTGTATATAGTTTTTCTTATGTTAGTTATAACCTTTTTCCTTTTTTCTTTTTATTAAAATAGAGAAGGGGAAATATGGTAGTATTTTATTTGTACTGAAATGTGATTTTAATTGTATGTTAATAAATAAAGTTGCCCGGGGGTCAGAGCTAATAGCAAGCCATAGCAGAGCTGGGCGTTCATGGTGCACGCCTTTAATTCCAACACTTGGTAGGCAGAGCTAGGTAGATCTCTGTGTGTTCAAGGATACAGCCAGCATTGGAGACACACGCTCCAATGTGTGTCTGGAGGTCTGTACAGACAGGCAGTGACGAGGCAGTCACATGGTTGGGTTTACAACCAAGGAGAAGGCAGAACAGAAAGTGTATATAAAGACAAACAGACAGGAAGTAGCTCTCTTTCGGAGAGGTCTCTTGGCTTAAGAGGCTAGCTGCAGCAGGTGGGTAAGGCTCTTAGCTCTGATCTCTTGGCTTTCTTCTTTGCATTGGTTCTGTGTTTCTTATTTAATAAGACGGTTGGTTACATCTACAACTGGCTGTCCTGGAACTCACT
This sequence comes from Peromyscus eremicus, assembly GCF_949786415.1. Lineage (NCBI taxonomy): Eukaryota > Metazoa > Chordata > Mammalia > Rodentia > Cricetidae > Peromyscus > Peromyscus eremicus. The sequence goes on from NC_081435.1 coordinate 2,941,325, forward strand.
CTGTAGACTAGTCTGGCTTCGAACTCACAGAAACCCGTCTGCTGCTGGGACTAAAGGTGTGTACCACCACAATGATCTCAACTTTGAACATGTTTCAACTGCCTAGGGGAGCATCCTGGTAGAAATATCTAGCAAAGAAATGGGTGTGTGTTCTCTGGCACTGTGACTACACACGGCCAGGCATCTTGAGCTAACACTTTTGAAGTTCAAGCTCAATGTTGCATGGTATGCTGTCTCCATAGACATCATTTACTCCTCAGCACAGCTCAGAGAGATGGGTTCTGTCATTTCAGACAAGGTAAGAGAGAAACAGCAAGTCAGGCACCAGGCACCCGTCACAGGTTGCCCCTTTTGGGAACACCACACTGTTCTGCCACTCACAAACTCTTCAGTAGACAGCAAGGAATAAGGCTGCCATGACCTCCGGTGACCTTTCCACCCGCCCTTCCAATCTCCTCTCTTGCCAAGACAGAAAGTTCCCCCAACTTTCCTTTCCATGGGGAGTCTACAAGAATCACAATCCTGGGTAACTTCCAAATCTCCCCTGCGTGCATTATGTAGAGAACCATAAAAGGTATGGAGAAGGCTGGGCAAGGCCTGCAGGCTTTAATGCAGACAATGCTCTGTCTCTGCCCTCCCTCCCCCACTTCCTCTGCCTTCCTCCTTTTCCTCCTGGACTTCCCACCATACTACACATACATTATAAGTCTCTGTGAAAAATAAAGGAAATAATAAGATGATACTCGGGTGAATTATATGCCAGGTTAAAACATCCTCATTTTGTTAATTTATTTTCCTGTGGCTTCTCCAAGTACTTTAAGGTACGTGGTGAACTGGAGTTCATCATGAGGTCATTTATGTTTGGGGACTTGGATGAAACACGGGACTTTTGTATTTGTCTAGCTGAGGCACAGCTGGCTTCAACGATGACCACAAAACTCCATAGTGAGATACTTCATCTTCCTGGCTAAGACTTGGTCAAGAAAGTTCTAGAAACTTTTGTTTAGCTCGCAGTCATGTTTTCTGTGATCATAAACTTCCCCCATCCCCAAATGAGTAGGGCTCTTGGCAGCCTCAGTCCTGAACACCAAGACTTGAGTGGTTGGAACAGCAGTTACAAAGTCAAAAGCCAATGTACTGAAATCCATGGACCTTACTATACACACACACACACACACACACACACACACCCCATCACCACCACCACCACCACCACCACCAACCAAAGAACAAAAGCCCTCAGTTTCCACTGTGTCTTACTTAGCTTTCTACTGTTGTGATAAAACATCATGACTAAAAGCAACTTCAGGAGGAAACTGTTTATTTAATCTTATACTTCCAGTTAACAGTCCATTACTGAGGGACGTCAGGGCAGGAACTGAAGCAGGGGCCATGGAGGAGTGCTGCTTACCGGCTTGCTCAGCGTGCTTTCTTATACCATCCAGGACCGCTTGCCCAGGTATGCTACACCCCCCAATGGACTGCACCCTTCCACCTCAATAATCAGTTAAGAAAACACCCCACAGGCTTGACTACAGGCCAGTCTGGTGGGGACATTGTCTCAGTTGAGGTCTCCTCATCCCAAATGACTCCAGCTCGTACATGGTTGACATAAAACCAGCCAGCACACACTGTATATATGCCTATTTCCTTGGCCAGAACAAATTAGGAATTGCCAATTAGGAAAGTAGATTTCTGGGGGCAAGCTGGTGCCTGAGGGAAGTGGGAGCTAGCAGGGCTGGGGTGGAACTCAGTGGTAGAGAGTCTGATTACCCTGTGCAAGGCCCTGGGTGTGAAATGAGGGGACTGGTAACAACAGAAAAAAAGCCGTAACAGCTTTGAAGGGGCCCACGTGGTTCAGAGTCACACTGCCCACATGCAGTGATTCCAACTCAACACACAAATGGCAGAAACTGTGATGTATGATGCCTTGCAGACTCTCATGGATGCATCAACAATGCTGACTTTTTGTTCATGGGGTTGGAAGACCCCAACACTTGGGCTGAAAATAAAAAGGTTAACTCCTGGCTCCCATGTTAAAGTTAATAAATATTCAAGAAATTGTTAAAGAACCCAACATCTTGTCAACTTAGTTAATTGTTGAATTTGGAATAACGTTGATCCCAGGAGAAAACAGTGTGCAAGCCTGGCTGTTTTCACCACAGTTACTGAGTACAGGCAGCAGCTGTAGAACAAAAGGCATAGTTGAAAGGAAAATTACTCATACCTAAGTAAATAGTTTAGAACACAAATGTCATAAAAATTCCCCGAAAGTTTACAGTAAAGTCTCCACAATTACTGTGGGCTGAGTGTGTTTCAATACGCTTGAACCGATGGGAGGCGGATGAAGAGCCTTGCTAACGTAAGTCACGACTGGCTGGAACTTGGGGCCTTTCCCCGAACACCATTCCACTCTGCTCCTGGCTAAGTCTTCTTTGCCAGCGCAGACTTCTCCTTCTCTCTCTGCTTCAGCCTCCCCACTTCCCCTTCCTGGTGGAGGCAGGGTCTTCTCACACTGCAGCACAAGATCTGGATTCTAGACCACTGCCCTTCAGTCAGACGTACAGATCTCCGCTCCTTCAAGACAAGCTAGCCACTTACAAAGATGGTATTAAAAATTATTTCTGCCAGGTGGTGGTGGCGCACACCTTTAATCCCAGCACTCAGGTGACAGAGGCAGGTGGATCTCTGTGAGTTCGAGGACAGCCTGGTCTGCAGAGTGAGTTTCAGTCCAGCCTGGACAACACAGTGGAACCTCATATCAAAAAACTAAAAACAACAAAATTATTTTCTTTTTTGAGATTATAACATAATTACATCATTTCCTCCTTCCCTTTCCTCCCTCTAAACCCTTCCCCACACCCCCCCTTCCTCCTTGCTCCTTTTCAAATTCATGGCCTCTTTTTTCATTAACTCATGATATATATCAGAGGACAATCCTCACCGTCATTCCTTAGGTGCTGGCCATCTTTCTCTTTGAGACAGAGCCTTTCATTGCTCTGGAGCTCTGCAAGTACACTAGGCCGGCTGACCGGCAAGCCTCGGGGATCTGCCTGTCCTGTCCCTACCTCCTCAGTGCCGGATCACCAGCATGTGCCACATGCCTGGCCGGGGGCTAGAACCCAGGTCCTCACGTTTGCCAGACAACTGAGCCACCGTCTCAGCCCGGAAGCTTCCTTACCGCTTACCCCAAGTGTTAGAACTCTGCCCTCACTCCAGCTACATGACTGCACATGCGCAGTTCAGGAGTTAAGCAAAGGGTCTTACGTCATCAGCGTGCGCAGGCGACGATGTGCGTGGTGTGGTCACGCAATCAGCGCATGCGTGGTGTAGCTCCATAAGGCCCCTTCACCAGGAGCCCTTAAAACGCCGGATGCGGACCCCACCCTCTCTGCTCTGCTCTCTCTCCCCCGCACCCCACTATCTTTCCCTCTGCTCTCTGCACGAGCTCCCCCACCCCTTCCTCCTAATAAAACTCTGAAACTAACACTGGGTTCTGTCGTGACCGTGACCTTTCCACGTGGTAACCAGCACTGCCACCAGCACTGCTTATCATTCATTTCACCAAGTCCAGAACTCCTCACAGGTCTTACTTTAGAAAACACCAAGTAATGTTCAGCTTCCTCTCAGTGGAGGCTCAACTTCTCCTCCTGTCCTTTAAGCCCCACGGGAGAGTCACCCCCACTTTTCTAGTTCATCTCTCTAGCTAGTGGAAGCCCCTCTGCTCAGGTTGCTTCCCCTCTGCCTCCTGCAAAGATCACCTGCTTGCAATTCTCCCTTCTATTCCCAAGCATTCAAGACATGCCCCATTGCCACTTTAAAACACATTTGTATTGAAACACAATTCACATGCTACATAATCCTCTCAAAAATGCAATCTTATGGCTTTTGGTTCCACAACCATCGCTACTATTCATTCCAGAACATTCCATCACTCTCCACAAAGAAACATACCCATTTACATATTAATGTTCCTTCCCCTCCTCGCCCTTACAACACTAATCTACTTTCTGTCTCTACGGATTCACCTATTCTAGACATTACATTAAGTGTCACCCTTACAACACTAATCTACTTTCTGTCTCTACGGATTCACCTTTCTAGACATTACTTGTTTCACTTACTGTGTGGATGTCCAAGGTTCCCACACTGCAGCATGTATTAAGGGTTCATTTCTTTTGATTGAACAGTTGTATTATATAGTTACATTTTGTGTCACTGTTACAAAATACCTGATGGAAACAACTTAAGGGGGGATTTATTTTGACCTTTTAAGAACAGGAAGAAGGCCAGCTGGATGGCTCAGCAGATGAAGATGCCGCTAAGTCTGATGACTTGATCTTGATCCCCATGACCCACAAGGTGGAAGGAGAGAACTCCAACTGCATGCTGTCCTCTGACCTCTTCAAGAACACCATGGGCATGCATGTGTCCACAACACAAAAACCAGTAAATGTTAAAATACAAAGAGAGAAGAGAGGTCAGAGGTTTTCCTTTCCATTCTGCAAGGAATCAGGTATCAAGTAGCAAGCTGCAAGCCAAGGAAAGAGCCTCACTGGACACAAGTTGGCCAGCACCCAGCACCCGACCTCAGACTTCCTAGTCTTTAGAACTTCAGAAAAACAGCATCTGCTGTTTAAGTCTCCCAGCCTGTTATTTACAAAGCAAACTGTGTCATCAGCTGATGGACATTTGGAGTGGTTCCATTTTTTTGCCTATTTTAAACACTATTGCTATGAATGGGTACACATGCTTTTGTATGGACATATTTTCATTTCTGACATGCGCATATCTAGGAGCACATTCCCTGGGTCATGTGATAATTTTGTGTTTTAAAGGTTTTGAAGACAGACCAGACTTTTGAAAACTCACATCTGTGTTGGGCAGGATGCCTCAGAGGTTAATGTGCTCGCTCTGCAAGTGTGAGAAATGACTGCCCATCCATAATTACAGCCTTGGAGAGGGTCCCCAGAGCGAGCTGGCTAGTAAGACTAGCTCTTTCAGGGAGGCTTTGTCTCATTGGCTAGGGCGGAAGTGCAAGCAAGTATGATTTTTGACATTGACCTCAGGCTTCCATGTACACCTGTACACCAGCATACATGTGCACTCACACCCATACACATGCCCTCCCCAGACAAACAAGCATACACATACATGTACACACCAACAAAACATGGACAAATTGAGTAAAAATGACCATATCCTGTTGCTAGAGTTTTCCTGCCTGGCCCACAGTCAGGACAAATCTCTATCACCTGCCAGTCCCACAGCCTCAGACCCGACCAAGTAAACACAGAGACTTATATTGGTTACAAACTGTATGGCCATGGCAGGCTTCTTTCTAACTGTTCTTACAGCTTAAATTAATCCATTTCCATTAATCTATACCTTGCCACATGGCTTGTGGCTTACCGGCATCTTCACATGCTGTTTGTCATAGTGGCGGCTGGCAGTGTCTCTCTGACTCAGCCTTCCACTTCCCAGCTTTATTCTCCTCCTTGTCCCGCCTACACTTCCTGCCTAGCCAATGGCCAATCAGTGTTTTATTTATTGACTAATCAGCAACACATTTGCCATACAGAACATCCCACAGCAATATCCTATTACAATCCCCCCAGCAATGTATGGGGTTCCATTCCTGCACATCTCTGCCACCACACCTGCCACTGTCTTGCTAATTGGTCATCCTCGTGGGAGTGGAGCAGTATCTCAGTGCGGTTTTGATTTGCATGTCCCTGATAGTAAATGATGAACATCTCCTCAGTGCTAACCCACCCATGCGTCTTAGTGATTTGCTGGTGATCATCTAAGGATGCTCAAGTTCAACCATCATAAAGCAAATAAACCTTTGACAACTGTGGATCCCAGCTGCAGCCATGGCCTGAGACAAAACGAACAACCACCACAACAAAAACAAGTTTCCAGAATCTCTTGAAGGAGTTCCCGATGCTGTGGGTTCCACAAGTTCCACTCGCTATTGTAATCTGGCTCCCGAACCTAATCCTTTGCAAAACTGCCCTTGGCCAGCCACCAGGGGCTGTTGTGTTACGCAATCCAGTGGTCTTTTTCATTCTTAGTTCAGTTCCCTGTGGAATCTAACATTAAGGCCCTGTTCATTTTTACTGAAAGACTAGAGCTCCTTGGCACATGATTCTGTTGTTGTTTGTTTGTTTGTTTTCCATCCGTATCCGGTTGTTCTTTCTCAGTTTTTCTCACTGGGCTTCTTATTCTGTTATTCTAAATCTTTTTGTTTTGTTTTTGAGCTTGTGTGTATGTGTGGGACATGTCTGCTGACAAGTCGGATGATAAAAGTTTGATCCCCAGGACACACAGATGTGTGTTCACACAGGTGTGCATATTGTGTGTTTCAGAGGTCAAAGATCAAGGTCAGATGTCTTCCTCCATTGCTCTCCACTTTATTGTTTGAGAAAGGGTCTCTCAGTGAAACCAGGCTGGCTGGCCAGCATGCCACTGGACTCTGCCTGTCTTTGCCCCCCTATCCTGAACACTGAAGTTACAGCCTGAACAAGCCATTGAACCGGTCCTTACCCGGGAGCCACGTCCCCAGTTCCCCATGTTAAATCTCGGTCTTCTTCACAGAGCAATACCCTTGGGTTCAGTTAGCACATATTTCTGCTCCCTGCAAAAATCTCATCTCCATCTGCTAAGCTGCCACTCTGGGTATCTGTCTAACCAGCACCTTCGTGTGGGTTCCCATTCACGCTCAAACTATTCCAAACCAACATTTCACTTTTGTCTCTCCTGCCTTCCCAACTCGTGAGTAACACCAGTTAACAAACTCTGCCACTTCAAACGAATCTTGTCATTTGTCTAATTCCTTCCATTCTCCCTGCCTACATTCCAGCCCAAATCCATTTCTTTTAATTTAAAGAAGTTTAAATTATATTTTTATTAATTCTTAAGAATTTCATAAAATGTATTTTGATCACATCACACACACACCCGAACAAGGCAGGGTAGGGAGACATATTGTCAGAACGCTAACCATAACGTCGTTCTGATGGTGTGTCCCCCTACCCTGCCTGTCTCCAGCGGTAGCCAGTGTCTTTCTGACATGCAAATCTCGTCCTGTTATTCCTCTGCTCAAATAAGTTATCACAAGAGATGGCGGTAGGGGCTTTGGAGTTTGACGCACCCAGATTTCAGTCTAATGGTGTTAACACCATTAGCTTTATAGTTGCGAATCTGGGAGGGTTATTTAGCGTCTCAAAAACAAAACAGAAAGAAGAAAGAAAGAAAGAAAGAAAGAAAGAAAGAAAGAAAGAAAGAAAGAAAGAAAGAAAGAAAGAAAGAAAGAAAGAAAGAAAAGAAAAGAAAGAAAAAAGAAGAAAACGAGAATAGCCAATTAGAGCATCATCCCTCTAGAGCATCACCCCCGAAGACTGGTTCACCAAGGCACATTTTAAATATCCGATCCATTTGACTTGTTTTTATTAAAACCTTCCAGCCAGGACAAATCAATGGCTCTCACTTTCACCCTCAAGTGTGGGGATTAAATGGAACGACTTTAATGAATGAACTCTTCAAAAAAGACAAGAGTCCTTTGGACGCAGAAGCCTGGCGATCAAAAGCACTTCCGCTCTGCAGATAAGTGCTCTGAGGAGGAGGCGGGTGCGGGAGGACCCGGAGGGCCTGGCTGGATGCTGCGGGGAAGCCCTGACCTCCGCAGGCTTCTTCGTGGCCGCGGCCTGTTACCATGGCGACAGTCCCCGCCGCCCGCCGGGCTCACCAGACCCCCGCGGAAAGTGCGCCCAGCTGGAGCGCAGCGGAGCCGCCCCAGTCCTCCCGTCCCGGCCCCGCGCCGCTCACCTTGAAGGACATCCTGCACGTGTCCGCGGCCGCCGCCCGCCTTCCCCGCTCTCCGCCCGCCTTCCCGGCTCTCCGCCCGCCTTCCCCGCCCGCCGCCGCCTGCCGCAGAGGGGCCGCCCCGCGCGCTCCCGCCGAGTGACAGCGCGGCGCCGGGATCGCGCGTGCACTGGGCTCCGGCCGCGCTGACACGCCTCACCCCGCGGGCACACGCGCACAGCCCCGAATTCCGCGTGCACTCTGAGCTCTCCACACTCACGTCACGCTCCACACACAGCTTCCACACACACAGTTCTCCATACTCCACGCTAGGACGCCCTCCACACGATACCCTGCACCACACACACAGCTTCCACTCACAGTGATCACACCCACCCAGGACGCCCTCCACACGATATCCTGCACCACACACACAGCTTCCACTCACAGTGATCACACCCACCCAGGACGCCCTCCACACTGATATCCTGCACCACACACACAGCTTCCACACACAGTGATCACACCCACCCAGGACGCCCTCCACACTGATATCCTGCACCACACACACAGCTTCCACACACAGTGATCACACCCACCCAGGACGCCCTCCACACTGATATCCTGCACCACACACACAGCTTCCACACACAGTGATCACACCCACCCAGGACGCCCTCCACACTGATACCCTGCACCACACACACAGCTTCCACACACAGTGATCACACCCACCCAGGACGCCCTCCACACTGATATCTTACACCACCCACACAGCTTCCACACACGGAGATCACTCACTCAGGACACCCTTCACACTTATGTCACACTTCACGTAAGTTTCCAAGAGTTCTCATGTTCACATCACGCTTCACACACACAGCTTCCATATACAGGTCTCCACACTGTACCAGTGAGATCCTCCATGTCATGGCACACACCATTCACATAGGCTCTCCACACAGAGTCTGCACCCCGGACGCCCCTGCACTGATGTCCTGCGTACACCACACACCTCAGGTCGTACATCCATCTTTCCAAAGTGCTCCACACACACACTTTCCAAATTCCATACACACCGTGCTCTTAGTGTCGCACACACATTCCCCTCACTCACACCCACACGTTTAAGCCCGCAGACCCAGGAGGAGCCTTGTTTGTACTAGCTGATGCTCAGCCTTCAGTACAGAACAAATATCATGGTATTTTAAAACGAAGTTATGGAGGAATTGGTCCACCATCCCAGCACTCTTTCAAATAGCTATTTTTATTTTGTTTTTCCCATTCCTTTTCTCTTTTGTTCTTTTCCAAGAATTTGTGAGTGTCTCCCCCCTCCTTTCTAGTAGTGTTGACGGGAAAGTTTTTGAAAGGAACCTTTTGATCACATGAGCAGTGGGTTTCCTTTTGGAGCAGACATGCCTCCTTATTCTGTTTTATTACTGTAGTAATGCCCTTTTCGTGTCCGTGTGATGCACAGCTGTCCACTCCTCACACAGACCGCTGCCTCTTGGACTGGGCTTGGGGTAATTAGCAGTGGAAGGGCCATTTTTAAATTAAAAATATTGTTTTCAGTGTATAAAAGTAAAAATATTAGAAGATTCCAATGTAAAGGTAAAAAGGTGGATGTCTTACCCTCCAGCCCGGTGGGAGCCATTCATTCATTCTCTCATCACCCTGTCCGTGTCTCCCTCATTCATTCATTCTCTCATCACCCTGTCCATGTCTCCCTCCCTCTCTCACCCATTCTCCCATCGCCCTGTCCATGTCTCCCTCCCTCTCTCACCCATTCTCCCATCACCCTGTCCATGTCTCCCTCCCTCTCTCACCCATTCTCCCATCGCCCTGTCCATGTCTCCCTCCCTCACCCATTCTCCCATCGCCCTGTCCATGTCTCCCTCCCTCTCTCATTCATTCTCTCATCACCCTGTCCATATCTCCCTCCCTCTCTCCTCCATTCTCTCATCACCCTGTCCGTGTCTCCCTCCCTCTCTCCTCTATTCTCCCATCGCCCTGTCTGTATCTCCCTCCCTCTCTCCTCCATTCTCCCATCGCCCTGTCCATATCTCCCTCCCTCTCTCCTCCATTCTCCCATCGCCCTGTCCATATCTCCCTCCCTCTCTCACCCATTCTCCCATCGCCCTGTCCATGTCTCCCTCCCTCTCTCATCCATTCTCCCATCGCCCTGTCCATATCTCCCTCCCTCTCTCCTCCATTCTCCCATCGCCCTGTCCATATCTCCCTCCCTCTCTCACCCATTCTCCCATCGCCCTGTCCGTGTCTCCCTCCCTCTCTCCTCCATTCTCCCATCGCCCTGTCCGTGTCTCCCTCCCTCTTCTCAACCACATTTATGATGAATATTTCATTGTAAAGTTGTTAAAAATACAAGTACAAATACAAGCGAATCCTGAAAATGGAAATGTAACTCTTCTGTGAATTTCTATTTGTCAATTCTTGCTATTAGCTGTTAGGCTAATGGAGTCCTTTTTAGGAAGTCCTAGCCTGTATCTGATGTTTTTCTCCTAGCAATTTCAAAGTTTCAGGCCTTTGATCCATTTTGCTTTGACAACTTTTTAATATATTTTTTTAAATAAAAAAAGACTCAACCTTTCCCCCTTGTCTTAGATCCCTCTATGGACAACACAAACTTTCACGTTGCTGTGGTTACTGTGACATAAGGCAAGCAGCAGAGCCCTGCCTGCAGGTTGGATGGGCACATGGAGAAAGGGAAGAGCAGTCACTTAATATTTGTACTTAGAGCTAGTCGGCTCCCTTGTGAAAATCCTGGGAGAGGGGTCTCATCCCACTCCGCAGAGAAGACTGAGGCCCTGAGAGTGACTTGCTAATAACCGATAGGGCTAGACCTGCAGTTAATCCTGTTTGACTATAAATATCTTTTCACTTCTACCACCACAGGCTGCCCGTGGAAGTGCTTTCTGGCAGCCTCTGGCCAGGGTGCTGATCCTTTCTTGTCTCTGGAAAAATGGGACTCACACAGCAATCCTGCACCTGGCTAATGGGATTATTTTTGGTCTCTGTGGGTGCTTAATGCACCGTCCCACACACCTGGCTAAGTTCATCTTCATAAAACAGTCCCCAGAGAAAACAAAACTGTCAGGGTCACCATCAGACAAATTTTTCTAAAATAGCTCACCCCAAAATTTATCGGTGACCCACACTGAGCCTGACATGGAAGGAAGTCCATACCCTCCCACTTCCTTATCCATATGAGGCTCTTCCCTTCTTGTCCCTAGTAACCATTTACTATTTTTAGAACTTTGTGGAGAGGCCTTGTGAGTCTTGTTTTAGTTTTTTTCCGAGGTTTATTTATTTACTGAGTCTCGTGAACTTCACACCTCCCTCTTGAAGAGAATGCTTTAAAATTTCATGACCTATAGAACTCACCTCTAGGATGGAATGTTTCAAATCATGGGGGGAGGTGTGGGCGCGTGAGTGGAGGGCAGGCTACCCAACAGACACCCTCTACCATGATCTGATGAAGCAGGAAGGTCCTTACCACAAGACTTTGGGCTGATGGAGGCACCATGTTCTTGGACTTTGCAGACTCCAGGACTGTAAACCAAATAAATCTCAGCTCTTTATAAAGTACGCAGTCTTAGGTATTTTGTTATAGCAACAGGAAATAGGCAAAGGCAGTGTGGTAGTTTGAATGTAATTAGCACGCCTTTAATCCCAGCATTGGGAAGGCAGAGGCTGGTGGATCTCAAAGCTTGAGGCCAACCTGGTCTACAGAGCAAGTTTCAGGACAGACAAGCTCAGGTAGTGAAGGACAGAAAGCTGGTGAAGATGTAATTGAACAAGAGGATGATGTTCCAGCCCCAGCAAGCAGCAGAACTTGGCAGCTTTGGTTATGTGGTTCTGGCTTTAGAGTTAAGGATAGAAGAAATGGGTTGTGGAATTTGCCTCCATGCCTAAAGACAGTCATAGAGGCCAGGCATGTGTCAGGGGTGTCCTTGAATGGAAGCCTAGTAGGGAGGCCATTGTGTGAAGCTGTGAAGTTGAAGCCTAGATTGTCTTGGAGAAAGCAAGCTATCAGAGATGCCAGAGCTGTGGGACACCTGCTGAGGAGAGCTGCTAACAGGGAGTGGAACCAGCCCAAGGAAAAGAAGTATTCTTTCAGTCAAACTTGAACAGAGTCGGAGATCTGAAGAGCATTTTGACATCAGACACGGAGACTCAAAGTTTGGAGTTTGCTCAGCTGGTTTTCAGTCTTGCTTTGGTCCAGTATTTCCTCACTATGCTCCCTTCCCTACATTTGAAATGGTAATGTATATCCTGTGCAATTATATGTTGGAAGTATGTGATCTGCTTTTTGATCTTGATTTTATAGGGGATTGCAGTTAAGAGATTGCATGAGTCTCAGAAGAGACTTTGGACTTTGAAACAAGTTTAGAACTGTTACTGACTATGGGGATTTCTGAAGTTGAACTAAATGCAGTTGGCATTATGATATTGTTATAAGCTTATGGGGGCCAGCGAATGGAATGTGGTGGTTTGAATGTAATTGGCCCCCATAATCTCATAGGGAATTGCACTATAGGAGGTGTGGCTTTGTTAGAGTGGGTGTGGCCTTGTTAGAGGAAGTATGTCACTATAGGGGCGGGCTTTGAGGCCTCCTATGCTCAGGATACCGTCCGGTGTTTCATTCAACTTCCTGTTGCCTGCCAGATGTAGTATCCTCAACTCCAGCACCAGATCTGCCTGCATGCTGCCATGTTTCCCCATCATGATGATAATGAACTAAACCTCTGAAACTGTAATCGAGTCACTTCAATTAAATGTTTTCTTTATAAGAGTTTCCGTGGTCATGGTGTCTCTTCAAAGCAATAAAAACCTTAACTAAGACAGGTAGGTCTATGACTCTTGTTCTGTCCAAAGCCTTTTCTGGTCTTGTAATTACACATGGTTTAATTGTGGACATGTGTCAGATTCTGAGTTCTGAGACAGGAGGGAAGCTGTTCTGGGTCGTGGTAGTGGTGTGGGCCTATGTGGGGAGATCTGTGCAGGAAGAGATGGTCTTACATGGATATGAGACCCAAGATTGGTGCAACCACTTTGCAATATGGGAAGAAAATCTTGGTGACAGAACAGACAATAGTGTCACCAAGGCCATGTATTATCCAATCATGACTTTCTTGCCCCTGGATTTCTTGTTTAAATCACTTGCAGTGGTTTCTGTCTTTGTTTCCATTGGAAGATTCCTGATAGATGGTGAGATTGGAAAAGCAGGAACAAAGGATCAGGAACTAACCCACACTAACCAAGATCCACCAGGTGCTGACATTTTGAATGTGCCTCAGACTTTAATTGTCCTTCTTATCCTAGGCAAAAGTTATTACTGGTGAAAAAATGGAAACCCTTGGTGGGTGAGAAATTTGTGATCATAGCAGGGATTTGAACCCAGGATAGCAAAGCCCTGCTCTCCCACTGTGTTAACTCACCAGTTCATATGCAGGTGCTGGCTCAGTGTCAGAAGGGACTCACTTGCTCTCCACTTGACAATCTTAAGACTGTAGATAAAACCCAGTCAGCAAGAGTCACCTGCTGCCTGTCATCTGGGTCACTGAATATCTACCACCTCATCTTAGGAAAGCCATGTAGTCAATCTCTGCATAAGAATGCCATTTTACTCAGAGACAAAGTAGGATAGACTCACGGGAGGACTTGGTTCTCCATGGCCAGTGGGCTACTCCTGACAGCCAATGCAGGGGAAGTGGTGTGTACCCAAGCCTCTATGCTGGAGCAGCAGGACCCTGTCCCCTCCACTCAAGGGACAGACACAGTAGTGGGGTCTGGCCAGGTGTCATATGATGCACAAACTTAAGTATAGCAAAAGGGTACATGCAGAGTCTGAAACAGACAGGTGTCCCGTGACAGGTGATAGTCAGGCACAGCCTGTTCTCCGTGAGGTAAAGTTCCAGGAAGATGCCCAGTCTCCTTTTTTTTTTTTTAATTTGTACCAAATTTTTCCATTTGAAGGTATAGTACAGACTAAAGAACTCAAGTAGATGCTTTGGATGTGTTCCAGGGTGTGTTTGTCAAAAAGCTATTCCACCAAGGCAGATTTGGGAGCTCCCATCTTCAACAAGATGGTTACAGGGTCACTGTGTTCTTTGATGGATTTCACCTGCTTGTTTGGTAAGGCATCTCAGTGCAGACATTTTTGTCAGTGGCCTCTGTGCAGTTCCAGGAGTGACTGGTTCACACTCTTTTCCAAGTGTGAGGCATACTCCGTTTCAGCATGCTTTCCCACACAACTGGATTCTTTGTTTGTTTGTTTGTTTTTGTTTTTTGTTTGTTTGGTTTTTTGAGACAGGGTTTCTTTGTCCTGGAAGTCACTCTGTAGACCAGGCTGGCCTTGAACTCAAAGATACACCTGCCTCTGGTTCCTGAGTGAAGGAATTAAAGGCACACACCACCACCTGGCTTTGGTCTGGATTCTTGATATCCTGCAGGAAGATTTGGCCACCTAACAAGGTACCCAACTTAAATCAGTTTCTCAGCATGTTCCCTCTCCTCACAAGATCGATGGAGAAAGTAATTGGCAAAGTTCCTCAGAGTCAGTCACATTGTTCCAGTCAAAGTAGCAAGATGTGGACAAATCGACACAGGAGATATAGAGTTCCAGGTTATCTGACAGTTGAGGGCAGCCGTGTGTCCTGGTGGTAGGTCTGGCACACCTTTGAGGGGGACATGATAGTCATGTGGTTGAGTCAATACCCATTCTTAAGTGGCTGCATCAGCTCATTTAAAAATGTAATATAAATTTCTTGTCCTTGAAAGTTATTATTACAAACTATTTAGGATAATTAAGAAATACAGGTTAGTAGTTAGCATACTAACAATCAAATTTGTGGCCATGTTAGGTATGTTTTCAATGTCAAACAGAGATATATTTTAGATAGACAGATGGTCTTCAAACACTTCAGAGTTCTACAGAATATGCCATTTAAGATGTTGTAATAACATAAGGCTTTTCATGACAGTGAGACATGTCTGCTTGTGGCAGCACCAATTTACTTCAAAGAAGATGATGGGCATCGAAGAACCTTCACATGGAGTTTGCTTTCATTGTGGCAAAGTTAGCCACTGGGCAAGAAACTGCCCTTGCCTCCACTGCTGACAGTATGCAGTCCAAATTGGACAAGCAGGACACAAAAGAAGGTGACTTGCAAACTTTGTCAAGACAAGGTAGGACAGTCCTTCAAAATCCTGCTTCACAAAATAGTCTGTCACATATTCTAGGCCTGTAGGCCGAAGATGGATGCCCCAATGTTGCAGAGGAACTTTGGATGACTCTCCGGGCAGGCAGCTGTCTTTGTCATTTCTATAGTTATAGCAGTTGTTTGAGTCCTGAATTTTATTTAATAATAGAATGACATAAGTAATCACTTGAAACAACAGAACTGAAAAGAACCAGCTGAGCACAGACAGTGTGCTGGGTTCCCACTCTTTCCTCTGCTTAAGAAGCTGCTTGGAACTTTTCTGAGTGCTTCCCGTGACATCTTGCATTGTGTTCTATTTACATTTGCTTTTTAATCCTTGCCAGACAGTATTGAATGCCTTTTTATGTAAACACATAGGAAAAAAAAAACGGTAAAAACAAAGTAAGAGGTAGAGAAAATGGGATAAAGAGAAATTGAAAATAGAAAAAAACTAATAATATTCGCCCGGGAGTGAGGGAGAGCAGAAAGTGGAGGTAGGCGGCCCAGCGTGACTCTGAGCTCCACAGCAGCAGCCAGGGCAAAGGAGCACCAGACATTCTCCAGTGGTATACAAAGGGTTCAGCCACTGCAGACAGAATGGAGCTGCTGCAGATAATGCAAGGCCACCTCAATAATCTCTTTACGGCAAACACATCAGTTTCACAAAACTTGGTTTTGGAACATTTCTTTGTATTAGCCAAGAGACTAACCTCAAAGGAATATTAGGAAAACTCAAAATAGTGCAGTTGAGGTACAGTATCTATTGAGCTAGCCTCTAGAGCAGTGATTCTCAACCTTCCAAATGCTGTGACCCTTTAAGATAGTTCCTCATGATGTGGTGACCCCCAATCATAAAATTATTTCATAACTGTAATTTTGCTACTGTTATGAACGGTAATGTAAATATCTATGCTTTCTTATGGTCTTAGGTGGACCCCCTGTGGAAGGGTCCTTTGACTTCAAAGGGGTCACAACCCCCAGGTTAAGAACCACTGCTCTGTTATGAGAACCCACAGGCGTCTGTTGAAGGATCTCAGGAGTGTTTTAAGATATAAAATGGGGGTAGTACACTCACAGACACAGACGGAATAAACACCAGTGCCGTGCAGCTGTTGTCCCCCACTCAGCCCAAGAGTGATGAGACTCCACTGCAAGCTGCTCCATGCAGGCTGACCTGGTCCTTGCTACCCAAGAGAGAGCACGGCCCCATCTCTCTCCTCTTAAGTGGTCACGTATGCAGACAAGACCACACCCATTGGGTCAGATACCCCCAAAATCATTGATTGAATGAAATGAATTCCCACAATACTTCCCCCTTTTTGTCTATAAGAATGTTCTATTCTAAACCTAATACAAAGTTGTACACATTATGAACAATTATCAAGTATCGTCTAGACGAAAGAGAAGGTAATAGCATAAACAAACATGGAATTACAGCCAACAAGAACAACATCAAGCAAGAGACACATACCAAATGTCCAGGACAAAGGCGACTGGCAAGTTACAGAGATTACTCTAACAGCTGTCCTATTCTGAAGAATCTAAATCTTGTACCTGAAATGCTCTTAGCTAAAATACTCAAGGATTATAACTGTATCTATCTAGTCTTCAACCCCATCAAAGACCTGAGAAGGAAAATAATGTTATCTGAGTAAGCAAGAAGTACAAGCAAGCAATTTCCAAAAAATAAATAAATAAATAAATAAATAAATAAATAAATAAATAAATAAATAAATAAAAATGCAGGGAATGGCAGACAGCTGGCTGCCTGGACACTGCTCTAGAGGAGTTCCAGTGGACCACTGATTCTTAGATACAACTGTTCCCGCTGTGGTCTGAACGCTTGTGTTACTCCGCCATTCCTATGTTGCAATCGATTCCCAGTGCAATTGTTTTAAAGGTGGAGCCGGATTGGGAGGACGGAGCTTGCTGCACCAGCATGAGGACCTGAGTTCGAATCCTTAGCACCCACATACAAAAAAGCTAGGTGTGGCCACACATGTGTGCAACCCCAAGGCTTTGTGAGGCAGAGACAGAACAACTAACTGCTGGGCTTTTCTGTTTGCCTCCCTAGCTCCAGCTTCCGTGAGAGACTGTCTCAAGGGAATCCAGTAGAGAGTGATATCAGAATCCTCTTCTGGCCTCCACATGTGTGTACATGGACACATGTGTCTGCACACATGGGCACATGTATGCATACATCCCACACATATCACACGCACATACATAAAAATAAAAAGATGATACTAAGGTAAGATAGAAAGGCAGATGTGAAGGAGGGGTGAGGAGAGAGAGAAGCCCCCACCAGGGATGTGCTTTGCCGTTCATAACGACAGAAGTTTCAACACTACTGGTAAAGCCACAAACGTCTTCCCAGGAAGTGCATGTTTCCCAAGACAACTCAAGAACAGGTGTTAAACACCAAATGAACCACGCTTACCTGAGGCTGGGATGTTTGTAACCTCGTGTTTTACTTCAGCAACACCCCTGTCTCATCCCTGAGGCTAAAGCTTCACCGTATGAAACCACCTTACAATTGCATTTACTGAAGAAAATTAAAGGTAGGAAAAAATAAGCCAACTAACTCATGCAGTTTTATTTAATTGGTAAACACTACTTAAAATTTAAACTTTTCTTCGTCTTCAAGCTTTACATCCTTTGAGTAATATAATTTGAAATATCACAGCATCAAATATGTGATATTTTATATATATATGTCTATATGTGTGTGTCTGTCTCTCTCCCATCATTGTGAAGATGGACGTGTCTTTCTTTAACACCTACACTTTTATCTGAAGCATGTACTCTCCTTTACTCTTATTTTTAAGGCTTATTTTTGTTCATGTGTGTGTATGTGTGTGTGTGTGTGTGTGTGTGTGTGTGTATGTGTGTGTGTGTGTGTGTGTAACACGTGTGGAGGCACCCTTGAAGGCCAGAAGAGGCCTCAGATCTCAGGGACCTTGAGTTACAGGTTGTGAATTACTCGATGTAGGTGCTGTCGCTGAACTCGGGTCCTCTGGAAGAGCAGGCAGCTGCCCGAGCTGTGAGCCTTCTTTCCAGCCCTCCCTCTTAATCTTAATAAATTCACCGACTTTCCTTTGCTCTCACTCACTCTGAAATTCTTTTTCCTGGCGTTGTCAAGGACGCTCTGTGGAGGCCCCCAAAGGGAAAGGTACCCCTCAGGCTGCTGGTGGCAGTTCTGGGCTGTGTCTTCTACCACACCGCCACTGATTAGATCACAGGGTGGAGTTCTCCTGAGTGGGATTGGGACTCTCGTGGAAGAGAACACAGCAACCAGGCTTCATCCATGTCTGGAAACTGAACCTTCACTGGAAGCTGCATTTGTTGGCCCCTAAACTCTGGACTTTCCACAATCTAAATACAGGTTTGATTTTTATAAACTACCTGGTTTATAGTAATTTGCTCAAGCAGCCAAAATGTATGAATAGTTCCCTTCAAGGAATCAAATCATTACATTTGGCTTGTGTGGTTACACTGCATGGCTTATACAAACCAGAAGTAGAAGGAAATGGGAATTGATACTCCTGTCTTAAAGGAAATTTAGAGGTTTTAGCTAAGTGGGAACTACCCTCCTAGTCAAGGAGCAGCACATGCTAATGAGCCCTGCCTGACTATAGGACGTTAAGTGTTCATGTGGCCAGAACTCATCCATATGAACAGGTTCTGTCATGGGTTATGTGGCTTAGCACAAGCCATCACATGATAGAATGGTCAGTCGGGGATCAAGCTGGAGCAGGATCAGAGAGCACAAGCCAGCTTGCACAAGCATGTTGCTCTCTACAATTCCACCCACAATTTCCCCCAGCTCACGCCCATTATATAGGGAATCCCTTAGGACAAGATGGAAAAATCTGGCTCATAGATCACCTATTAGACTATAGGTAGTTATGCCAGTGTAAGCAGAGGCTGGATAGTGGATACATTGTAATTCTTCCTTGAGGTGGTGGTGGTGGATTGAAAAGCAGAACTTTGGTTAAAGGTCATTGACTTTGTACAGAAAGAGAAATGGACCAAGATCAGGCTATATATGACTAGTGGGGAGAGGATAGTGGCTGGAGTTGTGGTCATATTCCTAGAAAGAGAGAGTCTGGAGACTGGGGAGAACAGCTCTAGCGCAGAGTGTGTGAACTCTGGGAGTGAACTTTTATGGGAGTAGGTACACAGTGCAGAGATCTTGTCTTGTACATTAATGCTTAGTGAAAACCACTTACCACAAGAGATGAGCCAAAGTACCATAAACAAAGTGACTTAACCATTTGACACAACCAACTTCTATCACGGACATCCCAGTGCTCTGATGGACGTGAGTGATGTGGCCACAGCAGCAAGAGAGGGTCATGACTGGTCCAATAGCATGGTCCCACTAACCAAATTTGATACAGGTACTATGGACACTAAAGATCTAACCTGCACAACAGTACCAGTACCAAGTCTCCAGTATGATACCTCCACTCAAGGGTATCACCTGTTCACTGGTGCCAAGTTGACTATATTAAATACTTTCCTGGAAAGTAGTAGGCTGGTGATTTATTTTGACAGGAATAGATACATATTCCTGTATGGGTTTGCTGTTACTGCCTGTGGGGCCTCAGACAACACTATTATCCAGGAGCTAATGGAGAGTTTGCTCCAGTAGCATAGAACCCAGAGCTACGTCAGATCAAGAGAACCACTGCAGGGCTGAGGCAATGGCTCCACTGGTTAGGCCATCACTGTAGAAGCAGTGAGCTGAGTTCAATGCCCAGAATTCATGTAAAAAAGCTGGTCATGGAGGCATGTGCTTGTAATCCCAGAGCAGACAAAGGTGGATCTCTGGGGCTCTCTGAGAAGCCAGCCTGGCTGAATCAGTGAGCTCTAGGCCAAGGAAAGACAATCTTAAAAAATCAAGATGGACGGTACCTGAGGAATAACACCAGAGGTTGACCTTGGGTCTTTACACTCAGCTACACACATGTACATGTGTGCCCACACACATATGCCCCGCCCCCAACAAGAGATATACTTTATAACAGAGGAAGTTCAGTGTGCTCATGACCCTGGTATTCACCGGTCACATGTCATAGCTCATCACCAAAGCTGACAATCACTTAAGTGTCAGAACAGCCTGTTCAAGTTGTACCTAAAGCCTCCCTATGGAGATGACTCTTTACAGATGTGGGACAACATCTCCCAGGACCTAGTACAGAGTTTATGAGAGAAATCTTAGGGGTGCTGCACCAGCAGGAGAAGAGTCCACGTGTCTGAAGACCGAGGGCAGGAAGCAGGGGTGCTGCCCCCACCATTCCTACCAGCCACCCACTTGTGTTTTCCGGCACTGCACCTTACATGCTGCCCGTTCAGAAGTCTTGGTTGTCAAAGGAGGCACATCTCTCCCTGGATACAGCAATAATTTCTCTGTATGGCTATTGTCTGCTTACTTTGGGCCTTTTTGTGATCAAGTGTAGCTGGTAAGAAAGTAGGGTGGTTTGAATGTGGCTCCCTGCCACACCCAAAGTCACGCTGAAGTTTATTCTCCATTATGAGATACTGAAAGGGTGAAAACTTAATCCGGAGATATGATTAGGATTACATGAGGTCATTATTGTACAATCACTGTGATTGGATCTTGGTGGCCTTATAAGAGGAGTAAGAGACTAAACACCTCTCTCTCTCTCTCTCTCTTTCTCTCTTTCTCTCTTTCTCTGTGTGTTTGTCTCTCTCTGTCTCTCTCTTTCACACACACACACTCTCTTTCACACACACACACACACACACACTTTCTTTCACACACACAAGCATACATGCACACACTCTCTCTTACACACACACACACACACACACACACACACACACTTGTGCCGCTTCACTCACCATGAGGTAACAAAGCTGAGAAGGCCCTTGCTAGAGCCTGCCCTCGATGTTCAGACTTTCGTGATCCCAGATTGAAAACTAAAATCTCCTTTCCTTATAACTTAGTTTGCTTCCTTTATTTCATGGAAAACGAGCTGGTGCAGTTGAGTCCCCGTGTTGACCTTGATGATCATGGTCATTGAAGGAGGCTGTAGTTGCCCTCCGGTGTCAGTGAGGAGTGTGTCCTCCTAAAAGCTCTGCTTGCTTCCCGATCGCCTCTCAACCATACTCAACGGTAAGTGAACAGAAGATGACATCCCAGGAGCTGGGAGTCAGTGAACTGCTGCTGCCCAAGCGTGAGGACCTGAGGTCCATCTTCAGCACCCACACAAGAGCCAGGGATGTGGTGGCACATTCTCGTGGTCCCAGTACTGGGGAGGTGGTGATAGGAGTGAAAGACCTTCAGGCTTACACCCCCAAGCCTCAGGAAGAGAGAAACTTCAAGCACCAGGAAATGAGAAACTACAAATCTAGTTCCAAGGGCCACCTGACTCAGCCACTACTCAGTCACCCCTGTAACAATATAACAATGTAAAAAGATTTCTGTTAAGAGATGTGCTCAACTGTGACTGGGATAGTTGCAGGTGTTCCAGAAAGGACCACTGTGACCTTTGTAAACTCCACTCCCGCCCTGATACCCCCCTTGAGGTTTCAGGAAGAATGTACATGCTGACATGACTGTATCCACTCTGTGATCAAACCATGATCTTGTGAAATGAAATTGTATGGGAATTGTAATCTTACGGCTTTTGTGGGTTTTTCCTTTAAAAGCCCTTATGGGGCTGCAGTAAGATGCGACTCTTGCTCTTGGGAGCAGAGGAGCCCTTCTATATAGAAGCTTAATAAATCCTCGTGCTGTTGCATCAACTGGACTGGAGTCTGGGATCTTGGGGTGCCCACTTGAGACCCTAAACTTTGGGGTCCAACAGGAGGATCCCTCAGGCTTCCTGGCCAGTGAGTCTAGCTCAAGTGGAGAACTCCAGGCTCCATGAGAGACTGAAGAAATTAGATGAAAAATGATTGAGGAAGACATTCAACCTCTGCCCTCCACATACACATGAAAATATTAAATAAAAAGAAGCGGCTTCATTTAAGGAGTGTCTGGGTGGCTAGGGTTCACAGTGTTCAGGAGCAGGGCCCTAGCCACCTTCCCGGTAAGCCTTGAGGATGGGAAGAGTTGTTGGGGAACAACATGGTGGACAGTTTCAGTCCTACATCAGCTGTAGCAGGAAGTAATGTGTCCAAGCAACTTCCCTCTTCTTAGTTCCCCATGGGAGTGGGCTCTGTCCAAGTCATGAAGGAGTTGCTCCTGGCTAGTGTATGAGATGGTTTTGAGTATGTAGAGGGTGTGCTGTGGAGCGTGAGTCACACTCTCTCTGTTGCTATAGCAAATACTGAAACAATTAGAAGGAAGTTCATTGTTTCAGAGTTGTAAGTCCATGGCTGGCTGGCTCCATTTTTCCTGGACTGGGGTGAGGAAGAACATCATGGTAGGTAAGGCATGATGGAGTCAAGTTGCTTACCTCACGGTCACCAGGTAGCAGAGAGAGCTAACAGGAAAAGGTCACCACCAAAACAGATCCTTCAAAGGTATGCCCCCGGCCAGCACATCCTTCAACTAGGCTCCACCTCTGCAGTTAGAGCACTTCTCAAGAGTCTAGTCAAACCTTGAATCTACAAAAGGATGAAACTGCTGACTAGGCCAGGGGTGTGGGCAAAGCTTCCCTGGACACGACACATCCAGACACGAGATCTGCTCCTCTTCAGGCTGAGACTAAAGATCAGCCATCACCATGCACTTTGATTGCATCCTCCTTCAGAAGAACCTGCCACTTAGCCACAGGAGGGTTGTTGGCAGGTAACTGTCACCAGTCAGCCCCTTCTGGGATTTCCTGGGCTGCAAGGAACCACCTCTTCCCAGGCCATGATGTCTCTCCGGGCCCAGTTCTAATGATGACTGACACAGGAGTGTAAGAACCCAGCCTTTGTGTCTGCTCTAGTTTGCCTTTCTGTCACTATGATAAATGCCATGACCGAAGCAGCTTGGAGAAAGAAAGGGCTTATTTCAGCTTACAGGCAATAGCTCGCCAGGGAGGGAAGCCAAGGCAGGATCTCAAGGCAGGAGCTTGAAGGAGAAACTGTGGAAGAATGTGGGCTTACTGGCTTGTTCTCAGGCGGGCGCACACTCAGCTTCTTTCTTATTCAGCTCAAGCTTATCTGCCTAGGGATGGTACCACCTACAATGGGCTGGGTCTTCCATAGCAACTAGCAACCAAGAAAATGTCCTTCAGACATGCCCACCAGTCAATCTGATGGAGGCGATTCTGTAGCTGAGGTTCCTTCTTCCCCGGTTGACAAGATTAGCCATCAATGTCGATTCAGCCCACTCTGAAAGGTCGTTCTGGTCACAGATATTCCTCTAGGGTCACATAAGGCTGTTGCTGGGCTTACATTGTTTTTCAGCTTCTCTCTGTGCCCAATCCTATCTGTCTACAGCTCAAAGTGAAAACATCAGCCCTAATAAATGACTCAATGTTAAAATATGACCTGGACTCTGCTTGCCAGGGAACCTGGCCTGCCAGAGCTTCCTTCAGAAACTTGACAAATATCTCAAGTGTAGTCCTATGTACTAGACCCACATACTTTAAGTTTTATTTCAAACAGAAATGACTATAGGGTTTTTAATGTTAAAACAAAATAACTTTTATACTCTAGAGCATATCTTGTCTTAATGAGATGCTTAAAATAATTTAGAAATTTTAATTTTCTTTAATAAGTAAAATCTACATTCTTTGAGAGGTGTCACAGAGCAGAGGAAGCTAACGTCTGTGTATTGTCACTCCTAGGTATGGCTGTAGGGCCATCCCTTCCTTGTCTGTAAGTGCTTCTGATATAAATGCAGACTATGGTTTGGCAGACACAGGAAATAGCAAATCTGAATTAGTAGGCTATGGTGCTGGATTTTATGTGTCAACTTGTGTAGACAGAGTTTTCCTGTCCCACAAGCCCACTTCCAAATTACCACCCCCAGTCATAATATTAATTATAAATGCTCAGCTGATAGCTCAGGCTTATTACTCACTAGCTCTTACAACTTAAATTAACCCATATTGCTTATCTAAATTCTACCACATGGTTCATGGCTTGTTATTTCATTTCATACATGTCCTGCTTCCTCTGTGTCTGGCTAGTGACTCCTCCAACTCTGCTCTTCCTCATCCCAGCATTCTCAGTTTGGGGTCTCCCACCTAACCTTATCCTGTTCAGCTACTGGCCAGTCAGCTTCTTTATTAAACCAATCACAATGACATATATTCACACAGTATAAAGGAATATTCCACAAACTTAGCTCAGTAATGATATCCAGCTATTTGGTCAAACAAAATTCTAGATGTTTCTGTAAAACTCTATCTTAGATAAGATTAACATTTAAATAAGTAGACTTTTGAGTAATGCTGATGAACCTCCATAATGGTGGGCTTCATCAATCAATAAGCATCTGAACAGAAAGAGCTCGGCCTTTCCAGGAGAGCAGAGGATTCTGCCATCAGGAGTTTCTGAACTTGAACTGAGACATTGACCCTTTCCAGGGTGTCCAGCCTGTCATTCACAAACAAACAAAACAGAACAACACAAACAAGTAATTAGGCCTTAAAGCATAAGACACTTGGTAACCATGCCTTTGGCCCAAACATCGTATTATGCAGCCTTAGAGAGCAATATAAACCTTGACTCTCTGACCTTAAGTCAAAATGGAAATAAACCACATGTTGGAACCTTTGTGGCTCCCATACCTTTTAGCTAGGGTGATGTGAAACTGACAATTTTCCAGGCCAAAATCATATGAAATGGCTATTGATAAGCAACATCATGATTTAAGCCAATATTTATTCTCTTTGAAAGTTTGGTTTCCTTCTCTGTAAAATGGAGATAATGATATTGCAGATTGGGTTGTTATGATGTTGATTAGCAAAATGCACATGAAGCACATGACTTATATTGTACCTGACATGTGGCATTTGTTATTGCTGTTATTCTTATGTCAACAATGTCAGTCAGATAGATCAGTGCATACATGAATGGACAATAATTTAATATTAATGCCCATTCTTACTCTGATGAAAATAATTTTTGAAAACTGGAGTATGGTATTAAAGGATGACCTGGAAACTATTGCTGTCCTGTATCTACTTTGTAGTGTCTTTTCATTGTAATCTTTGAGCATTGGAAATGTCACTTGTGAGTTAGCTGTGCTTCCTGTGATACTAAATCAGTCTCTTAATAGATTTGCCCTTGAATAATCTTTTCTTCTCTATCATAGCCTTGATAGGTTTTGTGTGTGGGGTGCACTTGTGTGTTTGTGTGGATGTGTGCACATATGCATGTAGATGTGTACATGCAGATGTGGAGGTCAGAGGTTGGAGTTGGTGTCTTCTTCAGTTGCTCTCCACATTATTTTTGAGATGGGGTCTCTCACTGAACTCGGAGTCTATTGGTTGGCTGGCCAGCCAATGAACTCCAGAGAGCTGCCTGGTTCCTACCCCATGTACCAGTGCTGAGATTACAAATGTCACATCCAGCTTTCATGTGGGTACTGGGAATCTGAACCCAGGTCCTCACACTTGTGTGGCTGGCACTTTCCTGAACCATCTCCTCAACCCTGCTATATTATTGAAAATGAATGTGCTTCTGCTGAGAATCTACTGGACGAGATCAGTTATTAACGGTTTATAAACCCTTTGTTGCTTGTTGAACAGTTTCTGTTCCTTGAGTGGGACGTCAGAATGTCACTCCCAGACAAGGTTCTTGGGTTTATGAAGTGTTCTTTCTGGCTTGACTGTGTCTGAAAATCCCTCCAGGAAAAAAGAAAAGCACCTTTCCATAGAAGGGCCTCATAAATGGCTCGACCATTTCCCAAGCCTCTTTTCATGTTGTTCTAGTCCAGTGGTTTTTAGTAGCCTATTAATTTTGATTTAGTACAATGCTCAGTTCCCTTAACTTCAGTGATGAGATGAATGACACTCCCTGCTCTGACATATGCCTGGAGGTTTAAAATGTGATGAATCATGGGCTACACACGGCAGGAATCTAAGAGAACCATCTGTGACCCAGTGGACTGAGATGTGGTGCCTGCCAGAGGAGCCTTGGGTCGCAGTCAGACATCTAGATTGTGCCTGGAGTGTTTGATTTTCATCTGGACGCTGGGCATTGCTGTGTAACTCTCAGCTCGCCTGTCTTCTAAGTGTTGTTTAATCAGAATCTGGGTTAAGAGTTGGAAAGTGTCCTATCACTAATCTGGCCCTTGGGAATGAAAGCATCTGTTATGAATGTGCCCAGAGGTGCTCCTGAGTGAAGCTGCCTTCAGCATCCTGCTGAGGCCTCAAAGTATCCACAGAATGGCATTGTCTTCTAATGTGGTGGGAACCCTGGGTGTTCTCCAACAGAAAAGCTCAGCCCCTAGATTTTACCATGTTGCTAAACTCACAAGGGACAAAACTGTAGCAGGCATGCACAGCAGACTTGGTTTGAAGTTACTTGAGAAGTTAGTACTTGTTTTGTTTAGTCTTGTGTTGAACAAAAATGATTTAAGAGAAGCTGAAAAGGCTGAGGTCTGTCCTGAGGGACAAAGGACTGGGGGACTCCCGTGCTATGGAATTTCTCTCACTGTACATGGAAGCAAGAATAGAATTTAATTTTGTTTGTGGGAAAAATAGATCTCATCTTATGGTAAGAATGCAGAGTGTAACATTCTTACTGATATTAACTTTGGGGGTCTTTGCTTGATAATTATACATTAATACACTGAACTATGTCCTAAGGATAGTGTAAATCTCAAGTGGAGAGGAGAGTCATTCTGTCAGTGATGGTCCCTTGGTGGGCTTTCTATAGACAGACATATCGAACTGCAACCCAGGAACTGAACGAAGGACATGTGGCTGAGGATATGTAAACAAAATTGTACACTTGCTTAAAACACCGTGTGTGTTCTTTAATTTTTGTGAACTTAAACACTGTAGCAAGTTTTTTTGTCAGACTATCTTTAGACTGCCAGCCCCCAAATAACAAGGAAACTTCTTATTAATTATGAAAGCTTGGCCTTTAGCTTAGGCTTGTCCCCAACTAGCTTTATAACTTAAATTAACCTACTCCTACTAATCTGTGTTCTGCCATGTGGCTTTTTCTTTTTACCTCTCCTCCATTCTGTATGTCCGACTTGGTCCACGTCTTGCTGGCATCTCCGTGTGCCTAGATTCATCTGCTCCTCCTCTTTTTCCTGGAAATCCTGCCTATTCTCTCCTGCCTAGCTATTGGCCATTCAGCTCTTTATTAAGCCAGTCAGAAGGCACCTTGGCAAAGACACATCTTCACAGTGTAGAAAAACATCATCCCAGAACAAAACACTCTTTATTACTTGTTTATTTGTCATGTGTTTGGGGTGTCACTCATGGACCATGGCACGCACGTGGAGATCAGAGAACAGTTTTCAAGAGTCAACTCTCTCAGGATCCATCTTATGGGTCCCAGGGGTCAAACTCAGGGCATCAGGCATGGTGAAACGGAGCTTACCCACTGAGCCGTCTCGATGGCCCTCCAGTATGAACATTATAGATAGAAAACTGTGCTGCATTGTCAAGAGGCTGGACACACCTGGCCGCTGGCAGCAGCAAGATGGCCGCTTGAGGCTATGGGAACCTTGGTAAGTGTGAGCATTAGACCCTGGCCAACAGAGTCGTTTTCTCTGTTGTTACAACGTTAAATCCAGCCCCCAGTACATGCTCACTGGGTGTTTTTGAATGAATTAACAAATGTCCACATGTTATCCACGAATCCATAAATTTCTCAATTATGGAATCAAAGCTCTTGCTGCTCTTTTCTCTAATGAGATTTACAGCCTCTAGTTTTCAGGCTCTTCTCTCCTTTAGCAATCTAAGTCATGTGACTACTGATATGTGAGGTCACTGGGTGGACGACAAAGAAGAATATCCTTCTATTTCTTTTCTTCCTTCCTTTTTTTTTTGTTTTTGAGACAGAGTTTCTCTCTGTAGCCCTGGCTGTCCTGGAACTTGCTCTGTAGGCCAGGATGGCCTTGAACTCAGAACTCAGAGATCTGCCTGCCTCTGCCTCCTGAGTGCTGAGATTAAAAGCATGCACCATCACTCCTGGCATGAATATCATCTTATTTCTGCGTGACACTCCTGCCTGTCTATCATAGCTTCCAAGAGGCAGAGCCTTTTGCCTTCAGCTCTCAACAGTAGTCAACACCGTGGAACAGGAAGAGGGGGCTGGAATTGCTAAGAGGCCATGACTCCATCTTTGTTACGTGTGTATGTGTGTTAGGGAGATGAGTATGGGCTCTGGAATTCTTAAGCAGAAGAACAGAGTTTAGCATCATTTAAGACACCCACCCTGCTTGCTCTTCCTTCTCAGAGAAGTACTAGCTGAGCTAAACTCAGACACAGCCGACTTCAATGTCTTTTGTGAGAATGTGGCTGAGGTAGCATTCATAAACAAACAGTGGGAGGTGAGAAACCCAAGAGATGAGCAACATCAGCAAAGCTCATGGGACTTTACTAACGCCTTCTAGACTTCTAGACTTTTCTAGACAGAAAAGCCATGAGTATAGGGACCAACGCCTTCCCATACTTATGCCTCTCAACTCTTGACAACCACCAATTCTGTGTATTTGGCATTGTAATGATTTCACTTACACAGTCGAGGCTGTGTCTTATTTATTTTACTTAAATGATGTTTTCAGGCTCATCCATGTCATTTCAATTCTTTTAGTTGCTGAATAATCAACCATCATGTGAATATGCGTTTGCATTTACCTGCACTACATCTTCTTTATTCATCCACCCATGAACACGTGCTTAGTTCAAAGAGACTGAAGCTTAAAGAGCACACATGGTTTCCCTAAGTTACAGGGAACGATGCTAGGAGACGGGAAGCTTGCACTGTGATTCACACGTGGAACTCTACAGCCGTGGGCTTTATTATTTATTACACTGCAAGGTGGAAGCTTGGTCCCGGGAAGGGTGTGTGTGGGGGTGTGGGGAGGGCAAGGTGAAGGGGGAACAGGACAGCGGTCACAAACACTAGGTCATTTAACCTGCACAATACCCTTGTCCTCATTTTCTACTTCAGCAAGACACCTGAAGCACACAGGCCTGGATGACCGCCTAAAACCACACAGGACTGAGGCAACAAGCCAGTATTTGGGGCTACGGCACACAATGGAGAAAACTCAGAAACAAGATGGTCCCAAGGCTGATGTGCTAAAGAGAGGAAGACACCCACAGCTGTGGTTCACATCCCCCCACCCCACCCCGAGACCTCCTCAGTGTAAAATGGAGCTACACAAAATGTTCTAGGTTAGAGCACATTTTATTTCAGTGACGAGGACTGAACTCAGGGTCTTGGTCCTGCTAGGAAGCGCTTTCCCACTGAACTGCAAGTAAGTCTGTAGACACACAGCTTTGAGGAGCATGGCTTGTAGTGGTAAACGTAGGGTGTGGACGTCACCTAAAATAGCCCAGTGATGCATTTGTTCTTCATGTGAATGAGTCATGGGCTTAGTTCTACCAAATTCGTATCAAAACCTCCTTCTATCATGTCTGTGTAGACAGCTGAATCAGTTGCTAAGATGGAGTGGGTAAAACAGAGTTAACTTGAACAAATGTGTCATTTCTTTTGAGTTGTCTAGACTCAGGTTCAATTACTCATCTTGAGCCAAGGAAACTGGGCAGGCTGTTTCACACTTTTAGTAGGGTCACCAAACTCCAGTTTTTAAATATTTGTTGTATCTACAGGTGAGTGAATAGGGAAAGTTTAAATTAGATATTATTTACCAAGTGCTACCCAACCGTTGACAGATGGTTGTAACTGCCCGTGCTGTTCCCACACTGCCTTGGTCCTAAAACTGGAAGGTCATTTACTGAGGTCATTTGGATCAGTGTGTCTTTAACTCCTCAGGGAGAAAAACCAATAAAATAAGGTCCAAGTTGCTGGTGCCAATGTTTTATGACATACAATAAACAACTGGTTTTGAGAAAAGTGACCACACAGCTGGATGGCATGGCAACGTCAAACTGCTCCAGATGTTCACAGTGAGGCTCTTACCTTCCTCACTGTGACAGTTCCATTCCTACAGTCAACCAATTCCCACGGCCAGGACAGTACGGGTTTACCGAGGTACGGCTACACTGAACGTATCACCACAACTGGAAAACTGGATTCTCTTCTGGTTTGCTATGTCTTACTTATTGTGCGCGTGGATTTTTTTATTCAGACTCACCTCCGATGCTCAGTGTAAACGCAATAGAGAAGTGCCTCCTTCACAGACTAACAGAGCACCAAAGAATCTGAAATAGAACCACACAGGTCCATAGCCAGAAGTGATCGAGGCTGGCCTTCAAAGGAAGAGTAAACCACGCGTCTCAACGATTGCTGTGGATGCTGAAGAAGCTCAGAAGCAGCGAAAGAAGTTTGTTTCTGAAGAATTGTCCTTTCTGGCACTGCTCTTGATGGCTTGGCAGAAAGCACCGCCCCAAGACGATTAAAAAAAAAAACTTGGAATGGAATTAACGGAACATTTAGACACAAGCAAAACACAGGGCATGGGACTCAAGAGATCAAATTTTCCTTTTCCCTAGATACTTACCCAGAAACAAAGGCCAGAGACAGAAAGAGAAATAATGACAGAGAAACTTAATTTTATCTTCTCACATGCACTATATGCAAAAAGTTATAAATGTAAACATTGGATTCTGAGATTTTCAGTTTCCCAGTACAGTCTGGAAGTAAAATCTTCCAGAAAGTGCTCTGCCACTTCTGATACTTTAGAACTCAGATATTTAAGAACAAAAACTACAAGGACAGCATACCTTTGGTCAATTCATGTCTGTGGTTAGGAAAAGGAAAAGATTTCATGCATCTGGGTTATCTATGATGCATATAAATCCCCATCAGAACCAGTGGCTCTCATGGGTGGGGAGATGGTTTAGCAGTTAAAATGTTGCAAGTGTGAGGATCCCCAGAACCCTCCTAAATGTTCATAATTCAGTGATCTGGGATGAGATGAGTTGGGAATTCTGTGCTTTGGTCGAGGTCTCTCCTCCGGGTTGTGCTCCATCACGGTTCATGTGACCTCACATATCCAGGACCTCTCTTGGCCCACCCCCTCATTCTCTAGTGGGGTTTAGACTTACACCTTGGGATCTGAGTTCCAAAAGGGAGAGCTTCTAGAAGACAGGGGATTCTTAAACTTCTGTTGGCACTGAGCTTTCTCGTGTCTCATTAGCTGCACGAAGCCCCACAGTCCAGCCTAGAAACACATGGACATAAATTCTGAGGCACTGCTCAGTGGGGGCCAACAGTGCAATCCTTTCCACCCCTCCCCCCAAATTCCTTTCACTGGCCCTGTCTCTGGAAGGCTCCAGTATCTCACTAACTAGTTAAATGTTTGCTCAGGGGTCAAACCTTTTCCACAGGGAGTCGCTGGGGGCCCTTCAGATACAAACTGGAGCATGATTTCTTTATTTGGGCCTGCTTGAAAGATTCTTACCAAAATTCCTGCTTCTGAAATGATGTATTTTAGACCCAGAAACCAGCATAGCATTGCTGGGCATGAAATGGCGAGTATTTTCACCCTGTTGGCGGTTCAGGGAGGAATCAAATCCTTAAATCTGGGGTCACCAAATAGGGGGAAGTGAAAACACTGTAATAAGATTATTTTGAAGCTATTTGCTAATTTTCACTTAAAATCTTTGCCAGATTAACTACCGACATCTTGTCAAGAGGAGTCAGCTCCATTCCTTAACATCTCCAGTAGGCCTGAGCAAGATGTATCCTTACTCACTGTCTTGTTCTCACTCATCTGCATAATGAGAAGAATGGCTTCTACCCACTTGCCCAGCAGGGTCGCTCTAGGCTGCTAGGAAGACGGTCCTGTAGAAGAGCTGCTGTTACCTAGGTGTAAGCTCTCTTTTATCTTAGAACTGCTCTTGCAGTAACACACATCAAGGGTGGAAACGGAGCCTCTTCTAACAGCAAACCTGTGAATTACCTGTTCTGCCCAAGCACATAGTTTGAACAAAGGCTGAACCAGAGAGTGTGGAGCAAGGGCTGGAAGGAAACTCATGTGATTGGAATGTGAATTCTTCACGGGGTTTTTGGCAGAACTACCAGGGAGTGCCCTAGCGCCAGGCACCACTGTCAAGGTTCCAGCCAAAGCTGGGATCTGCCTGCGGTGAGTAGGAACTCTGGGTCCAACCAGGCCAAGAATTCCACTGTGTGGTTAGCACTGAGGATTCTGAGCTCGGAAGGCTCTGGTCCTCAGAGTCACAGGTCAAATGAGTGTGTTTCTACTTTATAAGGAACACTTAGATCAGAGCCCTGGAGCAGAAAAGCCCACACTGGAGAGGGAGCAGAGGGAGGCAGCCCGAGACTGGATTCTGGGCACTGTTTTATGGTAATGAGGACTTGACTTACACTTCCATATCTATATCTATAAAGAAAAAAAGCGATGCTGGATTTGTGTTTCCTGATGTCCAGTACCTAAGGGAAGTCCTCAGTTTTCAAAATGGCCAGTAACAGTGTTGCTTTTGTTTAGGGTATGGCCACACAAGCCATGGGATATTCACCTTCTCTGCTTGATCAGGAATGATTTTGGCTCAGCATGGTCATGGCAATTATTTCATGCTAATGAAAAGTTTGCACTTGTGGTTACCTAGATCTGCAATAACTTGGAAAAGTGTTTGCTAAGAAATTCACTTGGTGGAATTCTCTCAAAGCAGGTTATAGGAGAAGAGCAATACTTCCTACTTTTCTTTTTTAAGTTAGATTTTGGTTTTTGTACAGAGAAATTGATTGGAGTGTGACTTTTCATACATATGTGTCATTATATATTCTCATATTCCTCCTTCCCACTGCTTTCCAAATGCTCCTTTGTCATCATTGTCCCCCTACTGGTCCCCTCACTCCACCTACTCCTTTACCCTCTCCTATCCCTGACTCTATTCCCCATTCAGACCTCTTCCTCCACTTTCATACTCTCCTTTCTCTTTTCACACCCTCATAAATAAATATGTGTGTGCGTGTGTGTGTGTGTGTGTGTGTGTGTGTGTGTGCGTGCGCGTGTGCGTGCATGAGTGCGTGCTTAAAGGTAGATTCCGCACCTGAGAGAAAATATGACACTTGTCTTTCTGATTTTGGATTGTTTTAAACATAATATCCAGGTCCATCTTGGTTTCCTGAGAATGCCATAACTTCATTCACTTTCACAACTAAATAAGATTCCACTGTGTAAATGTACACAGTTCTTTGTCTCTTATCTATTAATGGACATCTAGACTGGTTTCACATCCTGGTTATTATGAACGGTGCAGCAATGAGTGTGGATGTACAGGCATCTTTGTGGTATACTCCTTAGAATGTTGGATGAACATCCCAGGAATGCTGTATGAGGTTGGATCACAGGCAATAGATTTCCAGCGTGTCTGCATCAGCTTACATTTCCACGGGCAGTGTGTCAGCTTTCCTCTCCTTCCACATTTTCAGCAACATTCACTGTTGCTTGAGTCTCTCTGTGTGTGGGGGCAGTGGGAGAAGGGGGATGTTCAAGTCAGAGTGAACTTCAGTGCCATTCCTCAGGAATCATCCACGTCAATTTTTTCAGACATGGACTCTCGACAATCTGGGGAGCACTAACTCAGCAAGGCTTCCTGGCCAGGAAGCCCCAGGGACCGGTCTGCTTCCGCCCACCAGTGCTGGAATTACAAGTGCATGCCATCATGCCTGGCTTGTGTTACAGGGGTCCTGGGAGGGTCAAACTCATGTCCTCACACTTGCAAACACAAGCACTCACTGGTTGAGCCTTCCCCTCAGCCCTGGTTTCTTGATCGTAGCTGAGCTGAGATGGAATATCAAAGTCATTACAATTTGCATTCCTTAGCAGCTAAAGATGTTGAAAATCTTGTCAAGTGTTTATTACCATTTGCATTTCTTCCCTTGAGAGCCGTTTTTTCAGCTCATTTGTTCATTTATTAACTCCATACATTCTTCAGGTGTTTGGTTTTTAGAGTTCCTTATAGATTCTAGATTTCAGTTCCCTATTGAAAGTGTAGTTGACAAGATTTCCCCATATGGTTCCTGCACTGTGCAGAAGCTTTTTTGCTGATCTTGAAGTATCTTTCTCTTCGGGGGGCCTGGACTGCACTGCCAGGGATGGAACCCAGAGCCTTGTGCATTCTAGGCAAACATTTTAACACTGAACTACATCTCCAGGCACAGAGGTGCTGCATTTTGTGCAAGCCCATTTGTCCATTCTCGGGCCTTTCCCCTGCTATTAGAGTCCGTTTTGAAAAGTCCTTGCTGTGCCTGTATCTCAATATGCTTTGCCTGTTTTTCTCTAGCACTTTCTGAATTTCAGTTTTTTTTTTTTTTTTTTTTTTTTTTTTTTTTTTTTTTTTAGGTCTGATCCATTTTGAATTGATTTTGTGCAGGGTGAAAGAGATGGATCTGGTTTCATTCTTTTGCATGTAGATATCCGGTTTTCTGGGCACCGTTTGTTGAAGAGGTTGTCTTTTACCCAATATGTATGTTGACACTACTGTCAAAGATTGGGTTGCTATAGCTGTGGGCTTATTTCTGGGTCCCCCGCTCTGTTTCACTTGCCTTCTTGCCTGTAGTCTCAATATGTAGCCCAGGCTGATCTTGAACTACCAAGTGCTGGGACTGTGAGCCTACAGCATGCTTGGCTGTAACACTTTCTGATCCTCCCAAGCGCTGGGACTGTGTGTGAGCCTACAGCATGCTCGGCTGTAACACTTTCTTTTTTTAAGAAGTCCTGAAAGAGGCTTTCCACCTTCAGGTTTACAATGTAACTAACCACTGGGCAGCAGAATGTGCTCACTATGCTTTTCATGGTTTACTTTGCCCTCTGGAGGCTACAAGTGTGTGGTATCAACAAGCCTTTCGTTTTCCTCTTTTGTTTATATTCTTCTCATTGCTGCTTATGACCCCCACACTGCTATCGGTCTGCAGCAGATTCATTGCTTTCTCTGTGAGTGACAGGAAAGGGGGAAGGAGGGCAGCTTTTACAACCTGTTCCTTCAGTGAAGCCAAACCAGTTCGGATTCCTAGGAGGACTCTGAAAAGCTGCCATACTGGGGAGGGTGTGGAAAAGACAGAGAGGAAACCCAAGGTTTGATTTAAAAGAGCGTCTGCTATGAGTTTACTGTTGCCCAAACACTAATATGCAAGGGTTATTAACATTTGATTTCATCCTTGCAAGACACAGGGAGTCAATCTCTTTGCACATCTAGGTTCTTGACCCCAGGGAAATGCTTGAAAACAATAGCACACACAATTCATTTCCATCTTAGGTTCTGAAGGACTCAGAAGGGCCTGAATCATCTCTGAAGCATTAGGCTACCAGCCAAGCCCCAAGCTCACCTGTGTTGTTGACATCAACCGTGCATGTTTTGCTCCGCCTTCTCCTCTAGGAGTAGCTCAGGAGCCCCCCTTGTGTCCTCAGGACCCAAGTAGTCTCTGTCTGTAGTCTTTGTCTGCAGTCTCTGTCTGTAGTCTTTGTCTGCAGTCTCTGTCTGTAGTCTTTGTCTGCAGTCTCTGTCTGTAGTCTTTGTCTGTAGTCTCTGTCTGTAGTCTTTGTCTGTAGTCTCTGTCTGTAGTCTTTGTCCCACATCTGGGCATCTTTTCCTTTCATCCTTTCAGAATCCTCCTGGGAACACAAATTAGGAATTCCAAGTTCTGAGTCCAGCTGACAGTGGTGACAAGCAACTGTATGTCTAGTTACTAGGTAGGCTGAGGCAGGAGGATCGCTTCAATCCACACGTTCAAAATCATTCTGGCAACATAATGAGATATCGTCACAAATAAGAAAGAAAAAGGAAGGAAGGAAGAAAAAGAGAAAGGAAGGAAAGAAGGAAGGAAGGAAGGAAGGAAGGAAGGAAGGGAAAAGAAAGAGAAATAAATCCTGAGTTTGTCTTATTATTTCCATTAAAAATATGAACAAAAAAAAATCCCATCCAAAATGAAACCAATAAAGTTCCCCAAACCAAAAAACAAACAAACAAAACTCAGAGAAACAAATGAATTGATTACCTAAATTTTTCCAGTATAATAAAAACTTGGGAGTCAGAAATTGAGATAGAGATCTGATAAAGCAAGGAGCAGCAAAGTCCACTGGCTGACCTTCTCCCTACGGTTTTCCCAATCCATCAGCCCAGAAAATCCCTGCCCCCTCCCCAAGTCTCTCTTCTCTCTTCCTGACCCTCTCCAGCTAACCTGCTCAGTCCTCCAACAATTCTACAGCTAATCCCAGTCGCCAATCACTGGCTCTGTCCTTTGACTCAAGGTGGCTTTCTTGGCACAGTGGAATGGCCTTACGAACAATCTCCTGCAACAAACACACTCGTTGGCAAGTCATTTAATTTTTTGAAGTATCATCTCTCTGGGTTTAAACACAGCAGCTTCATCTGGCCTCAGACACAGGAGGGTGGCCGTGTTTGCTGCCTTGGTCTTCAAAAGCACCTGCTCAGAATTAACTGAAACTTGAAAACAGCCTTTCTCTCCCCTGCAAAGCCTCGTTTTCATGACTCATACTAACACCTCCAGTGTCTAGGCTTGTAGAAGGTAGATGTTGTTTGTAATACATCACCTTTAGAGAGACGGCCTTAGAAACAGGCCCTACCTTTAGACACATAGCCTTTATCTGGTTGTTTTTAAAGCTGCCATCCCCGGGAAAACACGACACTTTAACATCACAAGTTTTTCATTTGAGACAGGCTCTTTCGTATTCCAGGCTGGTTTGGAATTTGCTGTTTATCTGAAGATGACCTTGAACCTCTGATCTCCTGCTCCACCTCCTGAGTGTTAGTTTTACAGGAATGCGCCACCACACCCCATTCTGTGCAGTGCTGGGGAGGAACCCAGGCAAACACCTACCAACTGAACTACATCTCCAGTCTGACAAGGTGTTTTGTTTTGTTGTGTGGCATATGTGTGTGTGTCTTGTGTGTGTGTGTGTGTGTGTGTGTGTGTGTGTGTGTATGTGTGTTTTCTTTTGTGTGTGCATGTGGAAACTATAGGTTATCTTTGGGTGTCTCCCTTTATCACCCTTTATTTAATTTACTGAGACAGGGTCTCTCCCTGAATGTCCTTTCTCCTTTTTTCTCTCTTCCTTCTCATTCTTCAATTTATTCCCTGCCTGGCAGCCCCACCATGCCTCTCCTGCCTAGCTATTGGCCGTTCACTCTTTATTAGACCAATCAGCTGTTTACACAGCTTTACAGAGTTAAACAAATCCAACATAAAAGAATGTAACACATCTTTGCATCATTAAACAAATGTTCCACAGCATAAATGAATGTAACACGCAGGGCAGTGGTGGCTCACGCCTTTAATCCTAACACTCGGAAGGCAGAGGCAGGTGGATCTCTTAGTTTGAGGCCAGCCTGGTCTACAGAGTGAGATCCAGGATAGCCAGGACTACACACAGAAACCCTGTCTTGGAAAAAAAACACAAACAAAACCTACAGCTTTTTAAAAATGTTTGAGTGGTAAGAGTTCTTTACTCTGGATATGGGTGCATTGTGAGACAGGTGATTCTGGAATGTCTTGTACCACTCTTTGGGTAGAGGTGCCCTGTGAATGCAGAGGTTTTAAAATCTAATACGGTTCATGTTTTGCACTTTGATATATTTAAGAAACTTTTCATTTTATTTCCTTTCAGAGTTTCATAGTTACATCATTTGAGTTGTACATGGTATGAGGTAGGAATCACCTTGGCTCTTTTTGATGTAGACATCCAATTAGGCAAGCACCTTTTATATAAGGACTCTTTTCTAGGGGAAGGGTCTTGGTATCCTGTTGAAAGTCAAGTGACCACGACTTAAAGGTTTGTTTATGGACTCTCAATTAATTGATCTGTGTGTTTATCCTCCAGACAGCACCACACTGTCTCGGTCACTGTCACTTTGTCTTAAATTCTGGAGTCAAGAAGTGAATCCTGTACTTAGTTGTTTTTCAGGATCATTATGACCATTCTGGGTCGCCTGCATTTCATAAGGATTTTAGGATCTTCATGTCAGTTTCTGAAAAAAGGCAAGAAAAACAAAAACAAAAAAATCAAAGAAAACTGACATTTTGATAGGTATTGCGTTCACTCTGTAGATGGCTGTGTGGACTATTGTCATTTTAACATTTTATACACCAACCTGTAAATGTAACACTTTACATTTACAGATATTCCCCGCATCAATGATGTATTGTGATGCTTACTTTGGTTGTCACCCAGACATACCTTGGAAGAGAGACCCTCAACTGAAGAACTGCCTCAAGCATATTGGCCTGTGTGTGGGGGGGGGGCATTTTCTTGCTAATTGATGTAGGTGGGCTCAGCACACTGTGGTCGGGATCATCCCTAGAAGGTGGGCATGAATGTACCAAAGGGTAGCTGGAGATGAGCCTGTAAGAAGTGTCCCCCAGGGTCTGCTCTTTAGTTCCTGGTTTTGGGTTCCTGGCTTGCTTCACCTGGTGGGTTGTGAGCTGTCAGATGAAATAAACCCTTCCCCTCCAAGTTGCTTTTGGTCACAGTGTTTATCCCAGCAACAGAAAGTGGACTAGAAGCTGGGCAGTGGTAGCTCACACCTTTAATCCCAGCACTTGGGAGGCAGAGGCAGGTGGATCTCTGTGAGTTCGAGGCCAGCCTGGTCTACAGAGTGAGTTCCAGGACAGGCACCAAAATTACACAGAGAAACCTTGTTTCGAAAAAACAAACAAACAAACAAACAAAAAAAGTGGACTAGAACACCTGGCTTCCTCGCCCCCCCCCCCAATTTATTGACTGTATGAAGACATACAAACTTTACTTCATGTCTTGAATTAAGAAATCTTTCCATGTGCTAATGTAATGAGATATTTTTTGATGGTGGGCATTGGCAGCAGTAGAAAGACCCAGGTTCCCCACACACCCAAGAAGGTGAAAACACAAAACTCTATAAAGCCCCATGTTGCTAAGCTACGTCGTCAGTAGGTTAGGTGTCCGAAATTCATCTTTTGACATAATATTGTCACTTTATGATGAGCTTATAGGATTTTGCTTCATTGTAAGTCAACGTACATCTGTATCAAGTTCTTCTGAAACATCTTTGAAAGATGTTCAGTTTTTACAGGACAAGGTTGAACTTTTTAGTTTACTTTATTCCTAAGAATTTTATTCTTTTTGATGCTGTTATAAATGGACTTTTTTTCTTAATTTCATTTTGCTAGTGCTAGAGAGAGAATTGATAAATTGTGCATTTTTATATCATTTCCTTTTTGTTAAATATTGCAAACATGTCAAGATATATTTCTTTAAAGTTGTTCTTATAGCCTTGCAATAACATTTAGGGTCTTATAAACTTAAAACGAACAAACTAAACAACTTCAAGGAAACATTGGATCAAATCTTAATAAACATCCCTGATTATTTCAGGGCTATAAATCTCTACAAGAGAAACTGCAGGACAAACCATATATTGGAGTTTTTGGCTAAGCTGCAAATTCCTCCCCTCAAATGGAAGGGTTCTGCACTTTTACCAAGAGTGTGCTGATTTCATGAATTCTGTTCAATCCTCAATTTTATAGTTAATTCATTTTATCAGTTTGATAAGTGAAAGATGAGGCTTATCGGTTGGTGTCTTGTTCGCATCTTATTCCCAGGAAGATTAAAATTCTAAACCAGCGATGTTTATCTGCTTTAAATTTTCTTTTTATGTGCGTTGCCTGTTTGCTCTCGTAGCCCTGATGTTCAACTTTTCTGTGTTTGTTTTGTAGAAGCGGCATTATTAAAGGATTAGGCAAACATCACGTATGAACAGTCTCTCCTGCCCTTGCTTTCCACTTCTTGTTGGTTAAGGTGCTGTCTGACATTTAAGTTTTGAGTCCGTTCTCACGGTTTCTCCTTTGTATTAGGTAGTCTCGTGAATTCTGTTCCCTCCATATTCACGAAGAACAAACAGAAGATTAAGTAGGTCGCATAACTACCCCAGCATTTTATAAATATACCACTGGCTCAATCCTTCATCTCAGTCTACCTGAGCTTTTACAGCAGAGTAACACAGTCGCCGTACACCGTGACCTCACGAACAGACGTCTTGGGGTGGTTGTGATTGCGTCCTGGTTTATACACAACAATCTTTTTACTGTGCCCTCACGCAGCAAGTGCTAGCCTGCACACTCTGGTCTCTTGTTTTTCGTTCATTTTGGTTTGTTTGTTTGTTGTTGTTGTTTGTTTGCTTGTTTGTTTTGTGATGGGGTTTTGTTATGTAGCTCAGGCTGACCTTCAACACCCGATCCACCTGCCTCAGCCTTCCTTAGTGTTGGATTGCACGTGTGGGCCACCATGTCTAGCTTGGGGCTCATTTGTAAGGACACTGATCCCGTTCACCAGTACCAATCCCACGATGTATTTACTTGAGTGTTCCTGGATATAAACCCGTACAAGTGGAACTGCAGGGGTTCAGCCTAGGAATTTGTGCGGGAGGGGCAGGGATATTCAGACCACAGACCTGTGCCATTTTGTCCCCAACTCTGTATCCTGGCGGAGCAGTGTTTTCACATCTTGCCTCTTTCCCCCTTCCCTAGTCTTCAAAGCTTTAGTCCTGTTCGTCTGGGACACTCAAAGCCCTTGAGCATGCTGGTTTCCCCAGCAATGGCACCTGCTCTAATAGAGAGCCTATTGTGGACTCAGTGTTGCCTTGAGGGAGTAGCACCTGGACCTCTAAAAGATTCCCCGAGGTGCCTTTCCAGGCCGGCTAACCTCAGCGTGCAGCACTGGTTTGTGGTTTATATGTGTACTTTCCACCACTGCTAATTCAGGGAGATCCTTTAATCCCTCGCCTGGGAACGGGAAACGTCTTTGACAAAGTTCTACAGGCAGAGGCGGTTTCCTGCAAGCCTCCCAGAAGCTGGAGACCCTGAATATTTGGAGAGAAGACCGCTTTGATTTCTGACCTGGCTGTTAGGACAGTCGGAGGACCCTCGCTGGTGCTCCGGGCTTTGGGGGGGGGGGGTAGTTTGCAGCCCACAAAGTCCACTCCTGCTGGTTCCTGATCGCTCGGGTGCTGTAGGTTCCGCAACCTAGGCGGGCTCAGCGCGTGGACCTAGGGGCGCGGCCCGGGGCGCCGCCCACATCCCGGGGCTGCCCAGGAGCGCGGGGAGTGGCAGCCGCCTGCTCCGCAGTGCCACGCCACGCACAGGCAGGAGACCCAGCGCCACGGGATGGCGGTGGCTCCTGGGTGGGCACCGCGATCC
This sequence comes from Peromyscus eremicus, assembly GCF_949786415.1. Lineage (NCBI taxonomy): Eukaryota > Metazoa > Chordata > Mammalia > Rodentia > Cricetidae > Peromyscus > Peromyscus eremicus. The sequence goes on from NC_081435.1 coordinate 2,982,580, forward strand.
TCACCGCCGCTGCTCACGCTATTGCTGCTGCTGCTGCTGAGGATGTCGCCCTGCTGGTGCATGGTGGCTCAGGACCCTCCGGCGGCCGCGCTCAGCCTGCACCCGCCTTACTTCAACCTGGCCCAGGCGGCAAGGATCTGGGCCACCGCTACCTGCGGAGAGCGGGGTCCGGAGGTCGCAAGGCCCCGGCCAGAGCTTTACTGCAAACTGGTGGGCGGCCCCACCACACAGGGCAGCGGCCACACCATCCAGGTACGGTCCCCACGGGTAGCGAGGATTGGGTCGAGAGTTGTGACTGGCTTTCTACATGGGCCTGTCACCGTGGCCAAAGGATGGGTCTTCTTTTCCTTACTAATGACCACAAGTGCCGGGGACCGGGCTGTCCCAAGGCCAGCTGCCTGGGGACCCTGTGGCCTGGGCACAGTGCTCTTGGTACAAACCAGTGGGAGCGCCGCCCTGGCCGCATGCCATCCTAGGTGGGGTGGGCAAAGCCAGAGTGAGTGAAAGCTGTCGTCAGGTTCCAGCTTGTAGAGGAAGCTCGAGGCTTCCTAGCAAATGTCCATCACCCAGATGGCGCCCGGCCAGCCCGGGACTGACCTGGGCTTCAGAGGCGGCTGTCTGCCAAACTTTCAGGTTTTGCACCCTTATGCCTAGGAGACTTGGGTAGCATTTCCGGTTATATCCCTAGTACTACTTCACTGTCAGCAAAGATGCATTTCATCTGATGCGCCAACCCGCAGTCCCAGGGACCAAGGAGACCTTCAGTGGGCAGAAGCAGACGCCACACTCTGGCAAGCACCTGGTGGAGATGAGGATGCCTGTGGTCGGTGCGGCTTAATCGTACCTGGTGATGTGCCAGGCCCTCACACCCGGGCCTCACCTTGGGCTAGGAGGTGCTCAAAGGAGGAGGCTAAGAAACAGCCTTTTGCCCTGGGATGGGTGTGAGCGCTTGAATCCAGCCCTAAGTCCAGATCTTTGCTCCTGGGAGTGCTGCTGAGGAGAGGAAGTATTACCAGAAGAGGGAGTAATTCTGGAGCTTAGAGTGTCTGGGTTAGTGTGTTGGACAGTCTTGACGGGTTTCACCATAAATGATAGGTACTTGAACGTGCCATGCGGTAGATGCGAATTTGTGTATAAATTAATGCATGTGTACATATCTCACACTACATGGAAAGAAAAAAATTGAAAAGATAAAGTTTTTTTTAACCATAGAGTGTAAATATGCAAAAAGGGGAATAGAAGGTAATGATGATGAAGACACTTTTAATTTTCTCCAACAGATGCCAATTATTTTTGCTTTAATTATTTGTTATTGTGGATAATTAGACATGTCTACAAATGTAATTGTGACCCATTTAGTTTGGCACTTTTCGCTCAACGGTTCCAAGTTGGTCTCACAGGTTGTACATCTGAATGATCCCTGAAAAGGTGGAGGCACATGCTGAGGACATAGCCCAGTGGTAGAGTTCTTGTCTGGCATGTAGGAGGCCCCAGGTTTGATCCCAGTACTAAAAACAAACAGAAAACCAAAACAGCATTGTATGCTGCAAAGCATGGTGGTACATACCTATAATTTCAACACTAGAGAGCCTGGGGCAGGAGGACTGAGAATTTGAGGTTGACCCAGCCTATATGACAAGTTCAAGACCAGCCTGAGCTATATAGTAGGACCCTGTGTGGGAAAAAAATCATTAAAATTTTTATGATGCTGGAACTAGTTTCAGGATACATGAGTAGCTCATTAGCCACTTCCAGTATGTCCCTGACATGCTCTTTTCTAGCACACTTAGAACACAGACTGAGAAGTCAGAGTGGCAGATGGCATGAGGTGGTGACCTGGCCTTGCTCAAGAATGTACAGTGTTAGGGGGTGGGGTGAAGGTCAGGGCCATGTCACTTTTGTTGATGGGGGGTGGGGTGAAGGTCAGGGCCCTGTCACTTTTGTTGTCCACTCACTGTCCTCTTTTATCTCTGATTTCCTTTTCCTTCCAACTTTGGATTCTTCCTTTCTTTGTAGTGTAGGCTGTGTGAACAGTGTCCTGGGTCAATTACTATTGTGTTTGGAAGCACTGAATTATAGTACTGTAGTACAGACCAAAAGAACATGCTTTTCACTTCAAAGAATTTTGGATGGTGACAGACAGAGGAGCCACCAAGTTGCGCTGGGTGACAGGTTTCATGCTGTGCGCACTTACGCAGAATTCACTCAGGTTTTTTTTCCCACAGAAACTTGGTGAGTCATTGCTCTCATTTCATGCTAATTCATCATTCTCTGCTAAGGAAAATCATGTGCTTTAATGTTTCAGACAACCCGTTCAAAAAGCACTGACAATTTTCTTTTGGAAAAAAAAATACATTAGAAAAATTTATTTCTCCGTTTAAATAAATGAAAATATGAAGCTTTTAAAGTTAATGAATTTCTGGCTTTGCCACAAGAAGACAGGCACACATTCCCAAACACCTGCCTTTCAAAATGCTTTTTCCTCCATGAGGCATGTATTTTCTTAGAAAAGTGTTTACTTTCCCACACATTTTTGGCACAAGACCCCTGCTTTGCTAAAACAGAGGGTCTGTCTTTATTAGTCTGCAAATATCAGGTCCTTGTCCAACAGATTCCTGCTGGCAGCCAGTTGTCACCCCAGACAGTCAGCAAATTTGGAATGTTTGGGGAAAAAATCCATGTAATTCTTCCTTTAAAAAAGTGTTTTAATGTTGTATATTAATTATACAAGACAATGGGCTTCAATTTTCACACCTGCGATCGCATCCACGCATCGACCACCATCCCTCCCTTCCCTTCTCTCCCTCCCCCACCCCTTTCCTAATAGTTCAGCTTCTACTTTCCTTAAAATTTACATTCTGCACAAAGAAGGAGAAGCAGGACATTTTCTTTCTCAGTCTGGCTCATTTTGTTTATGACCCCCACCCATAAAATTATTTTCTTGGCCACTTCATAACTGTAATTTTGCTACTGTTATAAATCATGATGTAAATATCTGTGTTTCCTGGTGGTTTTAGGCCACCCCTGTGAAAGGGTTGTTTGAGCTGAAGGGTCCGGACCCACAGGTTAAGAACCACTGCTCTGCTGTGTATATTCACCATACTTTCTTCATCCAGTCATCTGTTGATGGACACCTAGGCTATTCCATATCCTGGCTATTGTAGGCAGTGTGGAAATCAACACAGACATGCAGGTATTTCTATTGTAAGCTAGCTTTGACTCTTTTGGGTATGCCCCAGGACTTAAAGTGTAATTGCACTATATAGTAGTTTTATTTATTCATGTTTTAAGGAACCTCCATTCCGAATGCCATAGTGTTGCACTAATGTATATCCCCACGAGCACTGTGTAAGGACTTCTTTCTATGAATTTCACTAGCACATCTTGTTCTCTTTATGGTACCATGTTGACTGGGATGAGATGCACTCTCAATGTAGTTTTAATTTGCATTTCCAGACTAAAGATATCAAACACTTCTTCATGTATTTACCGCTGTTTGCTATTTCTTTTGGAAAGTATCACATCAGTTTGTCTATTTGTTCCGGGGATTAGTTTTTTGAATTCTCTGTATATCCTGAATATTAATCCTCTGCTAGTTGAATCGCTGGTGAAGATTTCCTCCCATTCTGTATGTCCCTTCACTCTGTTAGTTGTTTCCTGTGATGTGTAGAAGCTTTTTAATGGTATACACTACCATCATCATGTCTTGCTATTGTTGTCTGGCCCCTTGGAGTCCCGTGAATGACGTTTAGAATGTCATGGCTTATCCCTGTAGCTTGATGGGTCCCCCTGTTTCCCGTTTCACACTAAGGTCTTGAATCACCTTGTTTTGATTTTGATCTGGTGACAGGCAGGAATCTACTTTAGTGGTCTACATGCCACCGTCCAGCTTTCCCAGCACAATTTGTTAAAGTGGCTAGCTCTAGTTTCTCCAACATATGTTTTTGGTATGTGTGTTGAAAATCAGATGGCTGCATCTGCATGGGTGTGTTTGGGAGGTTCTCTATTCCTTTAGTCTTTTTTGTTCTTGTGACAATTCCATGAGGTTTTAGTTACCATAGCTCTGCAGTATAGTTTGAAGTAAGGTGCTGTGACGTCTCCAACGTTGCTCTTTTTGATTAGGATTGCTACAGCTGCTCAGGGTGTTTTTGTGCGTTCAATTAGTTCTGTGAAAAAGTCACTGGGATTTTGATAGGGATCACACACACTGAAGCAGTAGATGGCTTTTGGTAACACAGACATTTTTGTTTTTTTTTTTCGAGACAGGGTTGAGACAGGGTTTCTCTGTGTAGCTTTGTGCCTTTCCTGGAACTCGCTTTGGAGACCAGGCTGGCCTTGAACTCAGAGAGCCGCCTGCCTCTGCCTCCCCCACCACCCAGCCTACATCTTAATTGTATTTATTCTGCTTACTCATTAGCACCGGAGTTCTTTCTGTCTTTGTTGTGGAACACAATTTTAACTGTGTAAAGGTGTGTTACATTTGTTTCTGCTGCTTTTGTTAACGATGCAAAGATGTGTTACATTTGTTTGACTGAATAAAATTAAGCTGGGGTCAGGAGGCTGAGTCAGCAAGTAGCTCACAGGAAGTGGTAGGGAGGAACTAAATGCATGGAGGATTCTTTAGTAGGGGCTGGAGGGTTCTTTAGTGGGGGCTGAACAGAAAGACAACCCCCTTTTTCTGAGAGACACGAGCAATGAGAGGTTAGCTACTTGCTATTCAGCCTCCCTGAGGGAGCAGAATTCCTCCTCAACCTTTGAATCCTGAGTTCTACAGAAGGATAGAGATTCAGATGAAGTCTCCTTTAGTGGCTGTGACAGAGCCGGTGCCTGAGGGACTAGAACTCTGCCTGGCTGGGCCAGCGCTGCCTAACCAATGGCCGCTGGTAGCTGCGGAGTTGCAGTTGCCGGTTAAGACAGCAGTGACTTGGGGGGCAGCCATTGCACTGAATGCAAACCAACACGTCTCTGAGGGGCTTCTTCAGGTTCTTTGTTCAGTGTTGTACAGTTTTCACTGTAACAGTCTCTCACCTCTTTGGTAGGTTTATCCCCAGGACTTTTTTTTTTTTTTTTTTTTTTTGGTTTTTCGAGACAGGGTTTCTCTGTGTAGCTTTGCGCCTTTCCTGGAACTCACTTGGTAGTCCAGGCTGGCCTCGAACTCACAGAGATCCGCCTGGCTCTGCCTCCCGAGTGCTGGGATTAAAGGCGTGCGCCACCACCGCCCGGCGTTCTTTTTTTTTTTTTTTTGATCCCCAGGACTTTTTTAGACCTTTATGAATGAGATTATTTTCCTAATTGCTTTCTCAGAAGAATCATTATTGGTATATAAAAAGCTACTGAGTTTTATATGTTGATTTTTTTTATACTGTTACTTTGCTAAACTTGTTTGTCAGGTCTAGAAGGTTGTTGGTAGATCTTTAGGGCCTTCTAAGTATAGGATCATATCATTTGCAAATAAGGATAATTTGACATCTTCCTCTTCCGTCTGGACACCTTATTTACTTATTTATTTGTCTTACTGCTGTAGCTAAAACTTAAGTACTGTGTTGAATAAAAACAACAGTAGACATTCTTAGCTCCTTCCTAATTCTAGAGATGACTTGAGTTTTCCCCCTTCAGTCTGATGTCACCTGCAAGTGAGCGATCTACAGCATCTGTCATGTTGAGTCACAGTGCTTCTGCATGTAGTTTCTTCTGACCAGTTATCATGAAGGGCTGTTGATTTTTGTCAAATGACCTCCTGCATCTGTTGAGATGATCATGTGAGTTTGTTATTGATTCTGTTTGGGGCTGTCTTATTGACCAGTTTGCGTTTGTTGAATCATCTTCGCATTCCTAGAATACAACATTTTCATGGTGCATGATCTTTTTAGTGTTTGTTGAATTTAGTCTGCAAATATTTTGTTGAACATTTTCTTCTTTTTTTTTGCATTAATGTTCACCAAGAGCATTGGTCTTTTGCCAATTGTTATCCTTACTTGACTTAGGTATCTGGGTAATAGTGGCTTAATGGGATTATATCACTAGCAATCCATGGAGTCTGTTTAATGAGCAAAGGAATTTATTTGGGGGTTAACTCACAAGACAGAATAAAGGAATTTGTCGAAGGATCCTGGAAGGACGAGGCGTGGTCCAACGCTGTTCTCTGGTGAGATATCCCCTGGTAGCAAAGCGAGCCTGAGTACATCCCAGATCCTAAGGATCCCTCCACCCCCAGCGGCCACACCCCAGGAGCATGTACTCTAAGGTCATAGGCAAGTGTAACAGTTACCTGCTGCCTCACTCAGGGCGGTGCTTCAGGGCATGGTGGTGCTTCAGGGCATGGCGATGCTCCAGGGCATGGCGATGCTTCAGGGCATGGCGAGAACAGCTACCCATTACAATGGCTTTATGGCTGACATTAGAAAAACTCCTTCTCTATGGAGTAAAGTGAAGATTATAATGTCAGTTCTTCTTTAGATATTGTACAATCAGCAGTGAATATTCTTTGTTTTGTTTTGTTTAATATGGTGTTTCTCTGTGTATCCCTGGCTGCCCTGGAACTCTGTAGACCAGTCTGGCCTTGAACTCACAAAGATCCACCTACCTCTGCCTCCTGAGTGCTGGGATTAAAGGCGTGTGCCACCACTGCCTGGCAATTAAGGCCATTTCTAATCAGAGTGAGAGTGGAAATGTATGTGCTATTTTCTGTCATTTTGTTGTTTTTATGCTATTTCATTTTTTCCTAATTCTTATTACAGTTCTTAGTTGTGGGGAAGTCAAGGCAGGAATTTGAAGCAGCTAGTCACATTCCACAGTCAGGAGCAGAGAAAGGGTGAATTCATGAGCGCTTACCACTCAGCTCACTTTCCTCACTCTTACACAGTCCAGGATGGACCCTAGGGAGAGGTGTTGTCCCCAGTAGGCTTGGTTTTCCCACCTCAATTACCGTAGTCGAGATACCCATCACAGACACGCCCACAGGCCAACTTGTTCTGGACAGTCCCTCATGAGCCTGTCTTCCAGATGTTTCTAGATCATGTTGAGTTGACACTTAGCTCTAACCACCACAGGAACTAACACTTCCCAAAGTAGCAGCTTCAAGATGGCTCCCAGTCACAGCATTCCGCTTTTACACCGAGAAACTGAGAAGAGTAGAGGGATTCTCCAGGGTCAGTGCTGGGCAATTTCTAAATCAGCTGTGGTCAGACTTTCTTTTCTGGTTCGTTTCTGCACTGGTTCTCCAGGCCACCTTCCCATCCTTCTCTTTCGGAGGCTGTACGTCCCCACCCACCCAACCCCGCCCTCCCCCCCACTCCCCGTCCCCCAAGCAGCCGGGCCATCTGGTCTGTGAACGGTTGTGCCCTTTCTCACCCTCTGACAACCAGTCTCTGGTCTCTCAACAATGCCCTCTGTTTAAACCTCAGTGCGTCCTTTTAGTCTCAAGTTTTGCTGAGAAGCAGGTTCCTGGCTGTTTCAGAACCGGTGAGAATCGGAAGGTGCTGCCGGCCTAAACCTGCCGCTTGTCTCCCCCCCTTGCAAGTCACTTTAAATACTTCAGCACGAGATGACTAGTAAGCACTGCACACTCAAAAGAATTTCACACTCACTTCTCATTTTCAGTTTGGGTTGTATTTGTTCTGCTGTTTATGGGAAGAGAATCCATATTTTATTTGACCATGTGCCACGGTCACATGCTAGGCTGGTGGCCTACCTTCTCTCTCAGACACTCAAGTGATCACCTGACTTGGAGACTAGATGAAGGCCCCCTGTGATAATCTGTATATTAAATATTAGCAAAACTGATTTTTTTCCCATTTAACTATCAGTTGTAGCTTGGATATTTAATTCTGGGTGCCCTGGGTTGCTTACCTCAGCCAGTGTTGGCGAGAGTTGTCCCAGGTATGGGTAGAGCAGGTATGAAGTGAGAAAAGGCCTCACGGAGATCCATATCTGTGGTTTCCCCAGGTTTGCCAACCGAGGGCCACCTCATGCTCCCCAAGTTGCAGTTTTACTGATTGGTAGGTTGGCCCTGATGTCACCTTTCCAGCTTTTGTTGGGTCTGTAGGACAGGCCGAGCACAGGGGCTGCCTCTCTCCCCGACAGAGTGGGAAGTGGCTTCTCAGGTTCACTCAGCAGACTGTGTCTCTGGGTCAGGGTGGAGCTGCGTAACTCTTCAGTCTGGTGATATTTTCCTCCAAAAGGAAGAATGAACCGAAGTTGCTTTCTGTTCCAACAGTTGAGGGGCTTGAGAAAATGGACTAGTTACTGGCAAGAAGCATGTTTGGAGAAGGAAGAAAAAGCTGAGCTCTGGAAGCTGGCCTCGTGGCCACTGTCACCAGTGTGGGCAGGAGTTGGTACGCATTTGTCTTTCAGAGCCGTGAGAAGTGCTTGGGCACAGGCAGAGAAGGACAGAGAGAGTATGACTAATCCCTTGTTTGTATCTGAGTGAGGCTGGACTTCACTCCCCTTATGTATCACTGGTGCTTGGCAGCGGAGGAGTTAACTAAAGCAGTTCTGTTTCCTCGAACTTTCTAAAAATAAATTTGTGAGACCAGCCAGGATTTAGAATCTCATGCCAAAAGGATCTAGAAAAATTAAAGTTACAAAATGAATAAAAGTCATTTCTTAAAATAGACTCTGGTTCCAGGGTAGTGGTTTATTTTTGGTGGTGCATCTATAACAATGCCCGTATTTTAATGGAAGCTTGTGTCAGCAGGCAGGGTGATTTATGAGTCTGAGTTTTGTTTGCATGTGGACATTGTTCACTGGTGTTTCTGGCCCTAAAGATCCCTTTAAGAAGGTTTTGTATTCTCACTATTACTCAGATTTTTGAGTTTTTGTTTTGAGAGACTTCCGTGATCCAAGGGTCCTGTCCCTGTCCTCAGCTTTATCACGAAGCCTGCAATGCAGCAGGAGTTTAGAGAAGATTGGCTGCGGGGTGGTGGATGGGCAGGCATTAAAGGCTGTAAAGCAGTTAACCTGATGGGTAGATGTGAAGGAGGAGCAAAGAGGATGCCACATCCCATGTGCTGGTTAGAATGTCCTCTTGCCTGTGGAGACTGGAGATGTTACATATCAGGACACTGGACAAAAGCAATGGTAACACAGAAACGGATGGACAGCTATGTTGAAAACACAGCATCAAGTTCAGGGGCTGAGATAGCTCAGTGGTTAACGCACTTGATGTTCTTGTGGAGGACCTGGGTTCAGTTCCCAGCAACCAAGTTACGTGGCTCACAAATGTTTGTAACTCCAGCTCCAGGTGAATGATGCCACTGCCTGCATGCATGTGCATATAACCACATTCAGGCACACACCCTCCACATAATTAAAAATAACAAAAGGAAAATCTTTATTAAAAAAAAAAAAGAAAATATAACCTAAGAGTTTGGACTAGCCTGGCGTAAACACTACAGTTATCAGGGATGAAATGCACATATTTGCCAGTAGAGATCTTGAATTTGTACGGTGACAAGCCCGCCCACCCTCCGTTCATCCCTGCACTCCACTGTGGTTTGTGTAAAGAGCGTGTGTTTGACTCGGATGACACTGATGCACACATACACACATGGACAAGTGTGAGAGTGTTTGCTACTTCCTATAAGCCACAACAGTTTCAGCTGTGTGCTTGTATAACTTGGGACCAATGGTCATAAACAGGAAACTGAGTCACACCAAAGCTCTGTTTATAGAACTATGTGAAAGAGAATCGTTTGTTAACAGGGCCTTTCCTTTCATTCATGTAAGATCCGTGAGTGAGGGCTGGGAGATTGAAGACAGTTACTGTGTTCATTGACATACTTGTAACAATTACTAATGGTAAAAGTTATCTTGAAAATTCAGACAAATGTCCTATACACTTAAGGGTGACTAATACCTTTATTTATTTTATATGAATGGGTTTTTTTTTTTTAAGACAGGGTTTCTCTGTGTTGTTTTGGTGCCTGTCCTGGATCTCGCTCTGTAGACCAGGCTGGCCTCGAACTCACAGAGATCCACCTGGCTCTGCCTCCCAAGTGCTGGGATTAAAGGCATGCGCCGCCACCGCCTGGCTTTATGTGAGTGTTTTGCCTGCATGCATATGCACCATGTGTATGCTTGGTGTCCACAGAAGCCAAAAGAGGGTGTGTGATTCCCTGGACCTGGAGTTACAGATGGTTGTGAGCCACCATGGGGATCCTAGGAATTGAACCCCAGTCCTCTGGAAGAGCAGCCAGCTCTCTTAACTGCAGAGCCATCTCTCCAGCCCCTCTTTATTTAAAAGGAATATTTGTAATATTTGTCCGTGCTTGTGGATCTCAACCAGGGTCAGCAATGAAAGGCCGTGTATAAAGCACACACGGAGAGGACACACAGAGTGGTTTTCCTTGGTGAGTCAACTTGGCTTACCAGTGAAGAAGCAGTTCCACACACCAGACCAGCAGCCACTTCAGCTTGCTCTTAAGCAAATCCCATGGAGCTAATGCTCCTCTGGGGCTGCTGAAGCTACAGGTGTCTGATCCTTGAATAAGCAGACTCTTTGTGCTCTGAATTACTGTTGTCATTGAGAGTCGGGATCAGTTCATCTGAGAGAAAGAAACCTACAGCCAGAGGAGGAGAGGCCCAAGATGCACTCGTTCCAGCCCCTGTACGGTGGTGTTCAGGGTGTCAGCTCTCCCCACTGCGTCTCCTTACTCCACAGGTGAAAACCACGTCATTTCTTCATCTTTTCCCAGTTTTTGAAACCTGAGTCTTTCCCCACAGTTTTAGTGACCACAGTTTAAATTCTATAAAATGTATCTATTACAGTTCTTTAGGCAGGATCATGTAAATAACTTGTCTTCAAGTTCCATTTATGTGTAGGTTGTTGTAGGGTTTTGAACAGATATGAGTCCAAGGAAGCTGACTTCAGGATTGTTGTCTATTTGTTAATTCAGAGGGGGTGGGGAACAGGGCCTGGGGTTCTCCACTTCATCATTTTTAATGACCCCCCACAATTTTTAAGGCTTTATTAGTTTTTGGTATCACAACATGCTTCAGGGAGGGTAATTTTTATTTTTCTGCCAGCCCTGGAGTTAATTCTTCAAGGAGCCTGGCTTTATTGAGTATGACATCTGGAAACCAAGGGGTCCTCGTCCCTTGTCACTACCAGTGTGCCTCGCTTCCAGGCCCTCTTAGTGGCCAGGGTTTGGGAATAAATATATTAGCTGGCTCTCCTCTATATTTATACACATCTGCATTAGAGATGTAGTTGATTTTTAATTATTGATTTTACATCCATGACCTTGCTATAGTTTTTTTTTAATAGACTCTTTGATATTATTCTTTGGTGATATTTGGATGTATTTTTTTCATCCTTTCCAATCTGTAGCTAGAGTTTTCCTGCCTGGCCCACAGTCAGGACAAATCTCTCTCACCCACCAGTCCCACAGCCACTCAGACCCAACCAAGTAAACACAGAGACTTATATTGGTTACAAACTGTATGGCCGTGGCAGGCTTCTTGCTAACTGTTCTTACAGCTTAAATTAATCCATTTCTATAAATCTATACCTTGCCACATGGCTCGTGGCTTACCGGCATCTTCACATGCTGTTTGTCATCTTGGCGGCTGGCAGTGTCTCTCTGACTCAGCCTTCCACTTCCCAGCTTTATTCTCCTCCTTGTCCTGCCTATACTTCCTGCCTAGCCACTGGCCAATCAGTGATTTATTTACTGACCAATCAGCAACACATTTGCCATACAGAACATCCCACAGCACCAATCCTTATGCCTTTAGTTCATCCACCCATCCATTCACAATTATGAAATGCTTACTATTCTACATTCTGAGGATGCAAAGAGCACCCAGATACAAAGTTACCTATAGATGACTGTGCTTGCAAGGCCTAATTTCCTCAAAACTGTGGGGGAAGCTCCTTCGGTGGCTTGTAACGTCATCTGTGTCTCTGAAGAAGCTCTTCTCGTGGCTGAAACACCTGACAGCAGTAATTTAGACTTGAGTCTTATTCTAACTCCCTCAGCTTCCTGATGCTGGAAAACGATGTCACTTCATTTTCCTTACACCCAAAACAACACTAATAACTGTAGCTCATGTGTGTGTGTGTGTGTGTGTGTGTGTGTGTGTGTGTGGTGTGTGTGTGGTGGTGAATGCACACCTGTATGTACTGGTGTCCGAGGAGGTCAGATGTGACTCTGTTGTCTTCCTCTGTCACTGTCTTCCTTATTCCCAAGAGACAGGGTCTCTCACTGAACCTGCAGCTAGGCTGGCAGCCAGCAGGCTGTGCTCAGTGGTCCCCTCTCCCCTCAGCCTGGTGTCACAGCCATGCCTGACTATGCACAGCTTTGTATGTGGGTTCTGGGGATTTGAACTCAGGTTCTCGTGCCTAAGTAGCAAGTGCTCTGAGCTATGAGCCATCTTCCCAGTTCCAGCTTGACTTTTTTTTTTATAATGTTCATAGATATTAAGGCTTTTATGAAATGAGATTATTCCCAGATAAGACTTCTAAAGTGGTAAGCTTACAAAAAGTTTTTGTCACAGTGGTCATGTAAAATTTATGTAAAATTCTTTTACTTTTTTAATTCAGATTTTTATTACTGTGTGTGTACACGCATGTACTCATACTGGAGATAAAGGATCAGTTGTGGGAATCTCTTCTTCTACCATGTCGGTCCTGGGGACCAAACGTCAAATTCAGATGGCCAAGTTTGGTGACAAGCGCCCTTACTCACTGAGCCATCCTGCTGGCCCACAGCATCCTTTTTCTGTGGCAATGCACACTGTGTTATGAACTGGATAGATCTGGTGTGCTGACTCATTCTCAGCAGCAAACACTTCTGAAGCCTTCTATTTATAGCAGTGTAACATTGTTTTGGAACATGTTAATGACTAGTTTAGACACTAATGAATGCATGGGATACAATGACATTTGGGGGGGTTAATTTTTAAAGCTAATTTATGTAGCAATAATATATTTTTTCCAGATCACAAATTGTTTCTGGTTGTCATTTAGCTATTTCTGGGTCCATTTGCCCACTGAGAAAAGGACTTATTAATGGTCCCTAAGTAGTTGAAACCAGTGGTCTAAATGAAAGGGCCTGCCTGGGCTGTGGTGTCCGCGTGAACTCCTGGGTAAAGGCTGAGGAGAGTTGGAAATCTGCTTGACAGGGCTGCCTCTGTGTGGGGCCTTCACCTGCTTTGCAAGAAAGACCTTCCAGGGCACCGATTGGAATTCTCACGCCAACAAGGTGGGCCTGGCCAGGGGAAGCCAGCTCATTGAGTCCCACATGTCCTCCCAGTGTTCAGCCTTGTAAGCGTTACAAGCTCTCACTGGTTCCACCACTGTCAGAAAACACATGTGGGATTAACACATGGAGGTCAGAAGTACGGGCTTTCCGTGACTGTCTTCACCATGAGACGGGAGGGAAGCCGGTTCCCCGTGACTCTCATGCTGTCATTCCGCAGCGCAAACTTTATAGGAAGGCACCAAGCAAAGGGCAGAATGGGGAGAAGGAGAAGCAGGCAGATCATCAGGGACCGCTGCTTAATGTGAGATAGTAATTTAACACACACTCATGTCGTACTCAGGGATGCCAGGCACTGTCTGGATGTACCTTACATATGTTGACTCCTTGCTTTAAAAAATGATTTGTGTGTGTGTGTGTGTGTGTGTGTGTGTGTGTGTGTGTGTATACCACTTTGCGTGTGTGTGTGTGTGTGTGTACACACGCACATGTGTATGCATGTGTGTCACTGTGCATGTGTGTGTGTGTGCGTGCATGCATATGTGTGTATGTGTGCCACTGTGCATGTGTGGTCAGCATTCAACTGTTCATGCAAGCCAGCAAAACACACACACACACACACACACACACACACACACACACACACACACGTAATGTAATAGTGTAGAACAAAGTCTGGTCCTTCCACCTGTACATGCGTCCTGGGGGATTGAACTTGGGCTGTCAGACTTGCACTGCAAGCGTCTTTATCTAGTGAGCCACCCCACTTGTCTCTGTGACCTCTTAGTCATCACAGTGACTTAGGAATCCGTGAAGGAGCTTTGTTGGACATACTCATCTTACCAAAAGGATTCCGAAGCATCGAGAAGGTAAGTGACATGTCTAAGACCACAGTGTGTGGTAAGCAAGATTCAAACCCTGGTCGCAGGGTGGAGTCTGCACTCTACTCACTGTGCCACGCTTCTGTGGTACCACTGTGCAGGTAACCATGCCTTCCTCAGAGCTCCAGCTGAGCTTTGCTGGAACCATCTCTGATTCCACACCACTCCGGAGCTATTTCTGTTCCAATCTCCTTCTGTGTTAGCTCACCGGTTCCCTGAGGGTGGAACTGCCTCTTCCTGCGTGTGACAGTCTCTCTTGTGGCAGCTTGTCTTAGGCGCAATGTTCAAAGGGCAATGCCAGCCTAGGAGTTTCCTGCCAGGACAACAAATGCCCTGGTGGAAGCCTTGGAAAGGAAAGTACCCGAGTGTCAGCAAGCTGGGTTTTGTGAACTTTCCCTGGAGAGGTGTGGATGAACATCTGCTCACTCCAGATAGGGCACCAATGAGAGACCAAAGTAATGACTCCACCAAGTTCAGCTGGGCGAGCCAGTGAGTTTAGGGGTCTGCGTATGGAGCACAAGTGGGTGACCCCCAAGCAGACACCCCACTGAAAAGACACCCCAGCGGAGCTGACGACTTCCCATAGCTGCGGAGATGGATCCCTCCCGTCAGTTAGTCCCCCACCTCTACACTCTGTCATACCTTCTGAAGTCATGAGCCCTAAGACCACGTGCAGAAAGATGGCAGGAATCTGACATGAGGTTCTGCTTCCGTGAGAACATCACCAGGCCTGACCTCCTGAATCCTCACAGCTGCTCATGAAGATAGTAATGTCTCAGGCGTGGCCTTGATACATCAGTTAAGAGGGATGTCTGGAACTGGGCTTCCGGAAGCTGGAGGGGTGCAGAAGGAGCTTTTTCTGATGGGTTTCAGGAGGAGCACAGCCCTGTAGACACCTTGAGTTTGGGCTTCTCGCCCCTGGAGTGAGACCACCCACTGCTGTTCTTGGTCAGCCTACAAGTGCTTTCTATACAGCAACTGCAGCTTCAGATCAGTTACCCACAGTACTTTTGACCAGGGTGGGAGGGGTCTGTCTTTAAGGGAGAGCAGAAGATGAGGCCCTAGGGGTGGGATGAAGGCCACTTTTTTTTTTTTTTGAGATATTTGAACCAGACTACTTTAGACAGAATGAGGCTGAGCAGATGGCAGGGAATATTGACTTAGGAGTCCTCTTTATATGTGAGGTGCTCACCAGACTGGCACAGAGTAAGGGTTCAGGCCCGTTTGGACCAGCTCACATAAACACCTGTGTACCGGCCTGGGCGATCTGTTTGGAGACTTTCGTACTGGGGGCTTTGGCTGAGGCACCTCATACACATCTCTGTCAAGACTCCCTTTGTGTGGGATTCAATTAGTTGGCTGACTCTGCCAAAAGGAATCCACTGACAGGACTCGGATGGCTCTAGAGGCCGAAAGTCCAAGATCAAGCTGTTGTCCCAGTGAGTTCTTCTTGGGTCTCAATCCATGGATGCAGGGGGCTGTTGTCTCCCCGGCCTTTACACACTATTCCCTCTGGACAAGTCTGTGTCCTAATCTCACCTACTAAGGACACTGGCCTTAGGGACGCCCACACGGTCTCACTTTACCTTAATTATTTCCTTGAAGTCTCTTTCTCCAAATACAGTCACATTCTGAGCTACTAAAGAGTAGGTCTTTAGCATATGAATTTTGGGACCCAGTTTAGTTCACCAGTGTCTCGGGCGAGGCCCCCCTTTTTTCCCTAATTGACTTTTTACTCTCTACTCCTACTTCCTTCCATTTCCCTCCTGGGCTGAAGGATGCCTTTTGGGGGCATCTTCAGGGGTGGGGAAACTCCTCCTGCCACATGACCTTTGCATGGTAATATTCCATGGCAGGGGGTACAGTGGAACCTTAGGGCACCGGCACCCTCTTTTCTTCTTGGCCTCTGGTCTCAGAAAATGAATGTTCGTGGTGGTTGCCTTCCTTACTCTGACTGACGAGCTTAACACCTGAAAGTGGACAGGGCTGGTGAAGTGTCTTTTGAGGTGATCTCTGCTTCCTCCAAGTGTGAGGCAGGGAAAGTGAGTTACAGGTAGAGGAACAGCTGAGGTGGGACCATGAAGTGGGAACATGTCCTATGTATTCTAGGAACTCAGAAAACCTCACAGTCCCCAGATGTGATGTATTTTGAATATTATCCTGAGTGAGATTGTGTAACTTCTCTAGGATTTCCAACCATCTCACCCTGGCTCTGTGTGCATTTGTATTCTTTCTGGTCTTTGAAAGAATTTAAGTAATAAAACTAAAGCTGGATGAATGGAAGTGTTGAGGGATTTGAGACAATGGGAACATAAATCAGAAAGGGTTTAATTATAAGATTAACGTAGTAATTAGAGATTGAGGGGGAGAGTCTGATTTGAGGAAATGAGTCAGGCCAGGGTCTGACTGTGTCCCCACCCCACCCCACCCCCAGGACGAGGACCATGTCTAGCTCTTAGCAGGCCAATGGTTGGTGTTCAAATGAATAGTCTACTAGGCAGACCCATTGTGGTCAGCCCAGGCCTCCAACTGAGCTCTACCGAGGAAGGACTGGTTTGGGGCAGTGAGTGCACAAACCTAGGAAACCCCTTTTGAATAGAAAAGAATCACACAGAAGAAGCATACTGTAACCAGGGTTACAATACCTTTCTGATTTGGTCTTAATAAGCAAGGGACAATGTCAGTTTCTGAGAGGTCTTGGGGACCAGGGAGATCCGGCTGAGTGTGAGAGGCACTTCCTGGCCTGAGCAGCCAGCGGAGAAGTGAGGAGAGGAGAGCCGACTTGGGGAGGCCCAAGCGGCAGAACAGGCAGGTTTGTACGGTGACCTTAGTGACACAGCACATCTGTAATGTCCAGTCTGTCCCCGTGGAAACTATCGCTAAGCCACAGATAACTTGTAGTTAGTGCATGTCACCTTAACTTACTGATCATATCAATGACTATTGAATACCTGCCTTGTGCCAGGTACCCAATCCTAGGTTTACGGTTGTGAACAATGTATCAGAGGGTGTTTACAGTTCAGGAATTATCATGAATCTAAATGGTTAGTGATTGGGTAGGATATAAATAGGTAAGAGAGTGTAGCTCACCTACTCCTTGTTGGGGGGACCTCTGAAAAGGGTCTGCAGTTGGGTTCAGTGTGTTCCTTGGAGAAAGAACAACATGCATAGGGCCCAAGGCAGCCATAGCCACTGGAGAAATAGCATCAGTGTTGGAGAGAGGGGTAAGGGAGGTATAGTTGTTCATGTGAAGTTTTTGAATAGGCCAGAGAGATGATCTGGGTGCCTGGAGCACAGATGCTTCTCCAGAGCCACAGGAGGGAAGCCGAGCATACTGCGCTCAGCAGTCACAGGGAGGTTGTGGATCAGGACCAAAGCAAGTAAAGTGGGTTCCTGCTTTGACAAGAAGGTAGGGAAAGAAGAGCATTGACGAGCAGGGAGCATGTATGCAGCAGTAACTCCAAGGAGACCGAGAGGGAAGATGGGCAGGAAGCGCCTTGGTGTAGAGAGCTACCACTGTTCACAGACAAAGGCTAAACACATCTTTGTGCAGCTGGCTGAGTCAGAGTGTCAGGTAGGTGGTGCCCTTGTCACAGAATAGACGTCCTCCAGCCAAGGACAGACTGCTGCGGTCCCAACCCCAGATGCCTTTATCCAGTCTCCTCTCCCCTCCCCTGCTCCAGTGCCCAGCTTGACTCAGCCCTTCCTGGGTTCCTTTCTCCTCTCCGCCTTGGACAGACTGTTGCTTCTCGTTGTGCCTCTGACTCCCCGGTGATTGTCTCTACCTCTAGGATTTATCTAGAAAACAAAACACACACAAGCCAAGGTGTGAAACCTGGCTTATGATGCCTCCTTTTGTCTCCATTGTTGCCCACACAGTGGCTCTGTGACCGTGGCCATCAGGGGTCTCTGTGGTGCACCTGTGTGTATCAGTGCTGTTACCTCTTACTCTCCAGACTCATAAGCAGAAAAATCATTGGGGGGATGGGGACGTGCCTTTAAGGAATTCTGGTCCAGCTCTCTCCAGGGATGTTGATTCGGTAAGGCCAGAGCAGGATCCTCGAGTCTGTGTTTTCAATAAGCACTCAGTCCCAGTGGCAATGTGCTCATGTACCAGAGCAGGGCACTTCATGTGGAACATCACATTTAACCCTCATGAGAACAGCATAAAATTGGCAGGATTAACACACTTAAAAAGAAAACAAAGCTTTGGGGGTAAGTAATGCCACTAATGTTCCACAGCTGTAATCGTGAGGGCTGGAATTGGAACCTGTACCTGCTGTGGTTTGATCTGAAATCCCTCCTGAAGGCCATGAGGTAGTGGCTTGGCTGCCGGCTGATGGATTATGGGGAAATGGGTAGATCAGGATGGGCTTTTGGGAGGTGATAGATGTTCTTGAGAGGGGACTCAGCTGAAGGAGGGG
The DNA here is from genome assembly GCF_949786415.1 of Peromyscus eremicus. Lineage (NCBI taxonomy): Eukaryota > Metazoa > Chordata > Mammalia > Rodentia > Cricetidae > Peromyscus > Peromyscus eremicus. The sequence goes on from NC_081435.1 coordinate 3,001,087, forward strand.
GCCCTGGGGTTGTGCTCTTAGGGATTGAGTGTACTAGTGACTTTTCTTGTTGCTGTTACAAAATACCTAACCAAACAACAAACAAAACCTGAAGGAAGGAAGGAAGGAAGGAAGGAAGGAAGGAAGGAAGGAAGGAAGGAAGGAAGGAAGGAAGGGTTAATTTTGACTTTACAGTTTGGGGGTGCATCATCAAAGTGAGATGATGTCACATTGCCTCAGCAGTCAGGAAGCAGAGAGAGGTGGAATGCTGGTGCTCAGCTTGCCCCTCTCCTTTTTATCCACTCTAAGACTCCAGCTCATGGACGGTGCTATCTACGCTTACAGTATATGATTGTTACTGTTATAAGACTCCAGCTCATGGACGGTGCTATCCACGCTTAGAGTATATGGTTATGTTACTGTTATAAGACTCCAGCTCATGGGCAGTGCTAGTATATGATCATGTTACTGTTATGATCCTTTTTCTGAGGAGATGGGATACAAATGTCTACTCATCTCAGATAGGAACTGACCACAGCAGTCATATCACCAAAGTTCAATTTGATGAGCCAGTGAGCTCGCTGAGTTACGGGAGTGTGGGTGAAGGGTAACTTACATGATCGGGGACTCCTTGAGGGCAGCTGCACTATTGAGGCCCACCCCAGCATGGGTAACCCTTCCTGGGAGCTACAAATACCACCCCAATTAATCCAGTGTAGGAAGTCCATCACAGAAAGGCCACCCCAGCAAGGGTAAGCCTTCCCCTAGTTAATCCAGTCTAGGGAGTCCATCACAGACAGGCCACCCCAGCACGGGTAAGCCTTCCCCTAGTTAATCCAGTCTAGGAAGTCTATCACAGACAGGCCACCCCAGCACGGGTAATCCTTCCCCTAGTTAATCCAGTCTAGGAAGTCTATCACAGACAGGCCACCCCAGCACGGGTAAGCCTTCCCCTAGTTAATCTAGTCTAGGAAGTCCATCACAGACAGGCCACCCCAGCACGGGTAACCCTTCCCCTAGTTAATCCAGTCTAGAAAGTCCATCACAGACATGCCCAGAGGTTTGTCTCCCAGGTCTTTCCAGATCCTATCAAGTTGAAAATCCATATTCACCACCACAGGGATTCATCTTGTTCCCAGCCATTTCTCTTCCCTTGCCTCTTTCCTGGCTTCCTAGTCACCATGAGGTGACCAGCTTTTCTTCCTACCACAGGCTCCACTCTGCCTTGTCTCAGGACCAAAGTGATGGGACCAGGTGACCAAGGACTGAGACCCCCAAACAATGAGCCACAACTTTTCCTCCTTTTAGAAGAATTTCTCAAGTGTCTTGTCATAGCTACAGGAAAGCTCATGGACACATCTGTTCTACTCCAAAATATACACCTCTAGAATGAGCTAGAAAGATCCACACACCCACCCTGCCTGGAGTTTGGACCAGGGGTGCACAGTTTGTGAATTACTCATTTGCATATACTTGTTTATTTTTTGTAAAGTTTTCCTTAAATTCTTAGAACCAATCTTGAGTCCCTTGTTTTCTCTCCCATTCAAATCTTATAACCAGAAGCCTGGCACATAGGGAGGTAATGCCCCAGCCTCTGAGCTGTGAATCGTGCAGGAGCCACAGAACTGTGTACTCTGTGTGCTGTGGAATCACCACTCACACCACACCATGCAAACTTTCAGGAACATGACAGAGTGCTTGCTTTAACGACTGTAACCACACCTGTGTGTTTTGGTGCCTCTCAAAGGGAGCAGGATCTTTGCAAAGAAGCAGCCTTAGGTGTGGAGTTGGCTCACTGCAGGAAATTCTCCACTTTAGGGCTGGCTTAGGTTTGAGCACTGGAGATACCATAGCCTCGAGAGCCTTAGAAAATGATGCCAGGAGTGGAGCCACTGACAATGTGCATGCATGGCACGTGATGGGGCTGTTGACGGAGGAGTGTGGTTAGATGTTCCTCTTGCCAGGATTTCTGCACCTGATATGAGGGCAAACATGTAAACTGTTGCCAGGCAGGACTCCTTTCTGAGCTGGGCCTCTGGGCACATCTGGTGGTGGCAGGTACTTGGAAAATAGCATAATTGCTATTCCAATTCAGCCTCACATTCCATCCAAATCAGAGACAGGGCTCTTTGATGTAACTTGCAGAGTGGATCAGCCAGGGAAGAGTACGTACAGTCTTGGGTTGTAGGTAGCATCTCTAGACCTCTGTGCAGTCCTGGTTCCAGCATGTCCTAGCTGTGTGGCCTCAGGCAAGGCACTTTAACTCTTTTTTACTTCATTTCTCCACCTTCAGGTTTCATGGGCTTTGTTATAAGCCCCAGAGTGTTGTAGATACCAAGCAAGTACTGTACTGTAGCTTCATGCTCCCAGCCTCCCACATGTCCATGCCATCCCTAGTCTAGCACTTTCTAGGAATATGTGAGGGTCAAATGACTTTTCTGGTCTCTTAGCAACTTTCTTCAAGGGCAGATTCAACGATTAGTGTTATTTCTCTGATTTCAGCCCAGTTCTGACGTTCTAGGTTGTGAGCAATTTGGATAAATTGAGCAAAGGAATCTGTTCAAACAGAAAACCAACAGTTCTTTCAGGGGTACTGTTGGAACCAGTGCCTACATAATTAGAACCATACAGTGTTTGCATTGTGAATTCAGTGCAGAGTACGGCGTGTCAGAGGCTGTTTAGCCTAAGATGTTGTCAAGAGTGTGGGGAGCTAGCAGAGATGAGACGTCCATCTGTCCATCCGTATGAAGAAGATGCTGCTGCTGAGCTACTGGATGGATGCTGGCTTATCTCCTGTGGATTACCAATGCTGGAGTCTTACGCTGGCTGTTTATTTAAAGAGTCCCCAGTCCCTCCCTCCCTCCTTCCCTCCCTCCCTTCATCTCTCCCTTCCTTCCTTTCTTTTAAAAATTTATTGTAGTGTGTGTGTGTGTGTGTGTGTGTGTGTGTGTGTGTGTGTGTGTCTATCTGTCTGTCTGGGTGAGTGTATATGCACATGGATGTGCAGATGCCCAAAGAGGCTAGAAGAGGGTGTTGGATCTCTTGGATCTGAAGTTATAGGTTTTGTGAACTTCCTGATGTGGGTGCTGGGATCTGAAGTCTAGCCTCGTGACTGAGCAGCAAGTCCCCTTAATTGCTGAACCGTGTCTCCAGCCCTTGTTCCCTTTCCAGCCCCTCCACTGCATTTTCTGCTTGCTACATTCCTAGACTGACGGCAGCCTCAGCACAACTGAGAGTGAATCTTTTGTCCCGTTCATCTTTGCGTGTTGGGAACTTCTGGTGCAGAGTGTCCGCGACAGTCTGCTTGCTGTGTGTACAGGGAATAGTCTTTGAAATAGAGTTTTTATTATGTCCATATATTTTCTAAAGAATAAAGGCTTTCATTGTGGGTTGCTTTTAATTTTAATGCTGTTTTCACTAATGTATTTTTAAGATCCTGCTGAATCTCTTCACTTATTTACTGCTGTCCACAGCCACTTACGGAGTGGCAGTGCCATTCTTGAATGACCGGCTTTCCTGTAGCCAGGCAGTTGGGTTAGTCTCAGGGGTTTGCTCTTGTGAACAGGCTGCAATAAATATTCTTGCAGCTGATACCATCAAAAACATGCAAGCCATTCTTTCTGAGTTCTGAGCTGAGGAGTTGTATTCCTGTGTTCTAAGTGTGAATCTACTGTAGGAGTGATGCCAAAGCAGCTTCTCAAGTTTATATACCAATTCACACCCGCAGCACACCCTCTCTGATACTGCACTGCACTTTAAATCTGGGCAGCCTGAGTGTGTGTGAGATCCTATTGCATGGGGTCTGCTAGAACTGTTAATGTGATGATGGGAGATACATTCTCCAGTCGTTACTGCCTCCTCTGTGAGAGGCCTGTTTTTATTTTTGCCCGTTTTTGAACTGTTTGTAGTTCTTTTGATGCTGTGAAAGGATTTGGTGTATGTTTTAGAGATTTAGGACTATTCTGTTCTCTGTTCAATTACGATTCTTCTGAGTATAATAACAACAACAACATATTGTTATTAACAACAACAACAATAATAATAATAACAAAACACTCTAAATCAATAGCAAACACTTCCTCCCCTGAGGACAGTCCTTGCTGCTCAAGCCTGGCAACCTGAGTTTGATTCCTGGAATCTACGTAAAGGTGAAAGGAGAACAGTCTAGGGCTGTCCTCTGGCCTACACACACACACACACACACACACACACACACACACACACACGCACGCACACTCACACACATGCACACACACGATTAATAGCAGTAATAATAATTTTTAGAAACCTTTAAAATCCCTGAGAAGTTGCTGATGGAATCATTGTTCCACTGACCTTCTACACTGTGTGACATCTTGGCCGAAGGGCCAGGGCGCAGAGCAAGCCAGCACAACCTGTGGCCTCATGAACTGATCCAGGGCCTCAGATCTCCAAAGTGCTGCTTCTGAGTCCTAGAAATGTCTTTATGTAATATCAAAAGATAAACATCTACACAGACAGCTCAGCACACGGGAAGGAGCAGTTGTACACTACACAAAAACATTTTGTACACGAGTACATTTGTCTCCACACCAGAGCCAAGCTTATCTCTGAACATTTGAGAATTACTGAAAATGCCAGAAGCGTTACCCATTTGCTACAGCGTACTTCTGAGGAGGGGTGAGCGTAACTTCGCTCCTTTGCCTTCCCTCTCTTTCATGCTGCTTATACTCTGGGATAACTTAGTTTGGAGTGGAATAGTTCAGTCTCTGAGGTCCATCCCTGGTGAGGAAGCAGGACTCTTTGAGCTGAGCAATGTCGGGAGGCAGAGGCAGGTGGATCTCTGTGACTTCAAGGCCAGCCTGGTCTACAAAGTGAGTTCCAGCACAGCCAGGACTACACAGAGAAACCTCATCTCAAAAAACCAACGTGTGTGTGTGTGTGTGTGTGTGTGTGTGTGTGTGTGTGTGTGTGTGTGTTTGTATGTGTGTTCCAAACACAGGGAAGACCAAGGCTCAGCTTTTTGGCTGGTAAACAGCTGTAAACTTCTACATTGAAAACCACAGAGTAGAACAAAACAGAAATCAAAACCATCTGCCTGCCAAAGAGAGCAGCTCATTTAGGGGCTGGCTGTTCTAGCACCAGACGTCGCCCCAGGTAAAAACACCCCACTTTACCAACTGAATGAGCTGCTTCCCACTCTGGCACTGGCAACCTCATCTCACCATTGATCTCTGAAGTCTCCTTCAGTGCTTAGGTCAGTAGGGACTGGCTGGCCCCCGTCTTTGCTCATGTTGGCTGTTCAACTTGGAACACTTTCTTGTCTGAGGCTAAAGACCATTTACCAGAGACCTCTTCTCCACTCTCTCCAGACAGTGGACTGTGCTCCGCCTGAGACCTCGGCATCCAGTACTGTGCAGAGGCGCCTGCTGGATCCCAGGCTTCCCCGGATAGTTTGTACATTTAGCGCCTCTGCTGGGATTGCGAAGGGAATTCTCTTCACACCAGTGCCTCACAAAGAGCTGCTAGGATGGGGATTTAGAGTCCAGGGGGGTTGTTAAGGAGAAAAATGTTTGCATGTCCAACACAGAAAGCTTTTTGTGGAGCCTTGTGTGGGTCGAGGTACACAGAGCTATGATGGACAGAAGGAAACAACCTGAGCTACAGGTAACATGGTTTCACACCAAGTGAAAAAGAAAATACCTGTCTGATTGCGGTCTTCAGAGATGCATATTGCCATGCAGCTCTACAGCATCTGTAAGCTAGTAGATGGCAGTCTTGGTGTGACCATTTCTTTTGGTAAACTGATGCAAAAACATTCCTTGAAATGTTTAAAAAGACCTTTTCTCCTCCTCAGGGCCAGTTCTGTGACTATTGTAATTCTGAGGATTCCAGGAAGGCACATCCGGCCACCCATGCGATTGATGGATCTGAACGTTGGTGGCAAAGTCCCCCTCTCTCTTCAGGCATACAGTACAATGAAGTCAACCTCACCTTGGATCTGGGTCAGGTGAGTTTTGCTTTTGAGTGGAATGGGATATTGGTTTGGATCACTGTTTCTGTGATGATTTCTGACATGAAAAAATTATTGTCAAAAATAAACATTAGTTTTAATCCATTCATTGTTTTCAATCCATGACATTGATATTTGCTTCCTTTAAAACCCAGACCAGCATGAGTCACCTTGTCTATTATTAAGTTTAAAACACAGTGGTAGGGATCAGAGATATGGCTCAGTTAGTAAAGTGCCTGCTGCACAGAGATGAGGACCTGAGTTCAGTCCCTCAGGATCAACACAAAAGCCAGGCATGGTGGCAGCTGTAACCCAGTGCTGGGGAGGTGGAGACAGGAAAATCCTGGGGTTTGCTGACCAGCCAGCCTAGTCAAATCAGTGAGCTCTGGGTTCAGTGAGAGACCCTGCCTCAAAAAAGAAGATGGGGAATGATTGAGGAAGAGACTCAGTGTTGACCTCTGGCCTCCACACACAAGAGCACATATGTGTGTACATACCCTCACACATATACCTACATGCATACACATAAATATATAGTTGTGAATATTACAAAAATATTCTTTATTATTATTTTAATTGTGTCACAATGCAAACATAAAGTTATCATTTTCACCGTTTAAGCGTACTGTTCAGTGGCGTTTACTACCCTGACATTGCTGGACAAACATCATCACCGTCCACGGTCTGCACCTCTCTGTCTTGTAAAGCTGAAACTCCCCACCTGGTCCTTCCTCCCTCCCTCCTGTAATCCAGGCAGCCACTTTCTGGGGACTGATATCTCTAGGACTGTCACATAAGTGAAATATAAAACTTGCCTTTTGTGGCTAACCCAAGCTTTCAAGCTTTTGTACCATGTGCCAACATTTTCTTCCTCCTCCCGGCTGAATGAATAGCAGTCCATGTATTTCTATCCACCTTTGTGTCCCCATTGATGGACACTTGGGTTACTTCCAGCTTTGGGCTATTGTGAATAGTGCCATCAAATACATGGGTGTGGTGATTATGTTTTTATTGCATTCTTCTTCCTGGAAATTCTGAATCACTGGACAATGAATACCATAATTTGGAGCCTTATTTGGCCAACTGGTCCACAGGGAGGCAAGCTTGAGGTCTATCCTGTGTAGGGTATGAGGGTCCCAAGATGGATGCCCCTGGTGCATATAACATGCAGTCCATCCCCTTGCCCTTGAGCACAGGCAGCCTTGTGACTGTCATAGATGTGACTCCCATACTCAGGTGGCATTGTATGACAAGCATGAGGAATTTTTGTGAACGCATTTATGGTCCCGTAAGCCAGTTGATTCAGATGGGGAGGTTTTCTCTAATGAGTAGTTTCCAATGGGATTGCACCTTCTGAGGGAGACATTTGACCCTTGAGAGACTCCCCTACTAGCCTGAAAGGCAAACACTGTCAGGTTGTGTACTTCCCCTGGAGACAACCATGGGGCAAAGATCTGAAAGTAGGTTCCCAAAGCTGAAGGTGGCCCCAGCCAACAGCCGACAGAGCATCATTCAGCTGACAGCTTGATTGCACTTCTGATCTTGAGCAGAGAACTTGGCCAAGCCGTGCCTGACTCCTAGCCAGTACTTTGAGATAATAAATGTGTTATTTCAAGACATTAAGCTTAAGGTACTTTGTTATGCCCAAGCAGAAAGTGAATACGACTCACTCTCCCTGAGAAGTTCAGACTCTTCCTTTTAACATGTATTTACTACATTTCTTCCATGTGCCAGACACTGCAGTAGGCACCTGGGATATATCACAGATCCTAAATGTATGCATAGTAAACTCGTGTAGTGTGTTTGAAACTGAAAAGGGCAATGGAGGACTGAAAAAGCCAAGCAGGCTAAGGTGCTGCCTATCAGGGACAGTTGTAGCTGCAGCTTTTTGGTTGGCTCTTCAGAGCAGAGGTTACTGGGAACGTAAAGCTGAAGCAGAGTTCTGAAGCATGTGAAGGGCTTTGTCGTGTACATAGATGCCTGTAGCACGGATCTTAATTGGTCTTATCTGACTCCGGGTTTTTATTAATATCAGGGTGAAAGCTGAAAGATCAGAGAAGCAGAGCAGTCAGCCACTAGTTCTTACCTCTATGAAATCCTCAGCCTGAAAGGGAAATGAGCTCCTGTCTCCTCCTGCCTTATATTCCTCTCTCTACCCAGCCATATCACTTCCTGTCTCCACCTCCCTAGTGCTGGGTTTAAAGGTGTGTTTGTTTCTCATTTAGACTGGATCAATCTTGTGTAGACCAGGCTGGCCTTGAACTCACAGAGATCTGTCTGCCTCTGCCTCCCCAGTGCTGGGATTAAAGGCATGTGCCACCACTGTTTGGCCTCTATGGTTATCTAGTGGCTAGCTCTGCCCTTTGGTCTTCAGGCAAGCTTTATTTGTTAAAGCACAAACAAAATATCGCCACAGATGCGTGTCACCCAGACAAAGGGAACAGCTCTCCCAAACCCCTAAAACAGAGTTTATATGAAAAGCAGAAGGAGCAGCACAGAGGCCAGAATGAGCAAGGAGGAGGTGGCATCAGGAGAAGAGGATGAGGAGGAACAAGCCACAGGTGACTGGAAAATGAAGCGAGAGTCAGTTGAGGGTTTTGAGTCTAGGATGGACACTCTCGCTGTGTATCTTAAAGTCATCTCTTTGGGAGTTCTGTAGCGGCGTATAAGGAGCTGAGTGGGAGGAAGATAAGCATGACCCATGAGGAAGATGCTGGTAGCAGCCGTGGAGGCGAGTGATTGGATGATAAAGCTGCCGCGATGTCATAGTGGATTGCAGTGGAGTTAGAGAAAGGGAGGACTTAGGGATGACTCCCTAGACCCTTGAGCACCACTGTTGACAGAAACATCTGTGGGAAGACTGCACATCTGGTGCTGTGGGTCTGGAGGGCTGTCTGGGGGGAGAAGTAGAAGTTGAATGTAGATTCCTTTAGTCTCGCCCATGCTGGCTTCTCCCAGCAGCTTCTCGAGTCTGTTGATTTAAGCTTTCCATCCGCTTTGAACATTTCAAGCCATTATTTCATTGAATAATTCTCAGTACTTTTCTCTGGGATTCTGACAACAAATGTTAGCTTTAAAAAGTGTGTGTGTGTGTGTGTGTGTGTGTGTGTGTGTGTGTATGTGTGTTGGTGCGAGTGTTTACCACATGTGTGCAGGTGTCTGCAGAGGTCAGATCCTCGCCCTCAGGAGCTGGAGTCACAGGCTGCTGTGAGCCACTGGACATGGGTGCTGGGAACTAAACGTGAGTCCTCTAGAAGAGCAGCAAGCCCTCCTAACCGCCCAGCTGCCTCCCCAGCCCCCACATGTTAGCTCTTTCGTTACTGTTCTCCAGTTCCCTGGTGCTGTCCTCGTCTTTATTTTCCAGTTGATTTTTTTCCTTTTTTCTTTTTCTTCCAGTTGGGACAATTTGTATTGTCCTGACTTCAAGTCCACAATTATTTTGTATTTTGCCCCGATTACATTCTCAGGCCCACAGAGAAAATTTGAACTTTGCCTCCTGTGCTTTTCAGCTCCCTTTTCTACTTGCTCTTTGTTGTATGTTTTATTTATTCACGGAGGACTTTTTGTTTCAGAGTACTTATGATCATTTATTGGAGCATTTTATGATTGTTGACTTAAAGAATTTCTCATATTCTATCATATGATTAATTGTCTCATTGTCTTTTCAAGTTGTGATTTTTCCTGTTGTGATGAATACTTCCAGCTGGATTCTAGTTCTTTTGAAAATGATGTTAAAAGGCCACTCTAGGCTCTAAGTGGCTCTAAGTCTTCTGTCTTAGCCAACTGTCTTTACTGTGGTATAGGTCCTGGTGCCTTTGTGAGCTGTGGTTTCAGTCATAGTTTTCAGTTCTTGCAGTACGGTTCGTCTGTGTTGTTCACCCGGTACCCAAGTCTTTAGGAGCAGAATGGGTTTCTCTTACCCATTTAGTAGAGGACACAAGGCACTGGGCATTTGGGGGCAGAGGCTGCTTCTCCCAGACCACTGCCTGAGATTGCTGGTGAGAAACTGAGAACATAAAGATGGAATTAAACTGGGTAATTGGATGAAAGTCAGAAAAGAAGAGGATCAAGGGCTGAGTCCTGCGACTCACCAACACTGAGAAGTCGGAGAGAAGGGAGGAATCAGTCAGGAAGATTGGCCTGGGTCAACAAATGCTGGAGGAAGTCAAACATGAGAAAGAGTGGGGAAAGGAGGAGGTTTGCAAGTCAACACTACAACGAGTGCAATAAAAAACACAGGCAAAAGATCCGAGTATAATCAGTACTCCAAAAAAGATGTACGTGCGATCAAGCCCTCAAAAGCAGGCTTAGCATCATCAGTCACCAGGAAAATACAAATCAAAACATAATGGGGGGCAGGAGAGATGAGATGTCGGTTACAAACAAGGACTGCTCCTCTAGAGAAGTTCCCAGCACCCATGTCAGGCGACTCACAACGACCTGTAACTCCAGTTTAGGGGATCTGAAGCCCTTTTTCCTGCCTCCATGGACGCTTGTGTTCGTATGCAAGTACCTCCTCCCACATAATTAAAGATAAAGCAAATCTAAAAATATAACTATCATTGTAATAAGATACTCCTTGATATTGATTTAGATTGTTATAATAAAAATTTTAGTAGTCACAAGTGTTGATGAGGCTGTGAAGAAACTGGAACACATTGCTGGTAGAAATACAACATGGTGTAGCTGCTTTGGAAACCTTTGGTAATTCCTCACCAAGTTAAGCACAGAGTGAGCATATGACTCAGTGGTCTCACTTGTAATTTGTGCCCAAGAGAAATGAGCACATGTACCCACAGGAACCCCACTCGTCAGCCGTCCCTGTAGCACTGTTCATAACAGCTAAAAGTGGAAGCCACTTGACGGTCTGCCAACTGGTGAACGAGTAAACCAGATGCATCATGTCCACACAGTGGGTTGTTATCCAACAATATGAGTTGTAAAGTCTCCATGAAAGCTTCATGAGCAAATCTTGAAAACATCATGGTGTGTAAAGGAAGCCAGTTAAGAGGCCATGTGCTCCAGCTTGTGTGAAATGTGGAGAGGCAGAACTAGAGAGAGAAACCTTACCTTGGTGCCTGCTTCTGGGCTAGGGCTTCTGGAGAAAGTTGGAGAATGGCTGCTAATAGGTCTAAAATAGAAATGTGGTTAGTGAGAACAAGCATCGTTTAGCAGTAGCTCCTGCATAGTGAGCACCGTGCGTGAGAGGAAGAACCACAGCTGCCAGTGCGGCTCCGTCAGATGTTGTCAACACTCACGTAAAACACACGCCAGCGCTGCTCTGACGAACACGCTGTTCTTGTCACTGTTGTGTGCAGAGCACAGCTCACCTACAAAATACTGCTAGAAAGAAATGGATAAAGACGTTCGCTGTTCCCTGACAATCGAGAGATACTGAGGTTTCTTAGAATGTCATTTTCATTCAGGGTGGGCCTAGTTTTATGACAGAAGGCCCCTCAGCCTCCTTACTGTCTGTTGTGATGAGCAGGCCACTCCTGGCAGTATCTCCCCATCCATTTGCCTGTGATTTAATTCACAGAGATCCATCATGGGTCAAAGGCTGTAGAATGCTGATTCAGTTGTGAATTAGTTTTCTTTCCCAAAGAGCTAACCTGAAGCTTAATTCAGGTTTTAATAGTAATGACCAAGATTTACCTATTGTCACTTTTTTTTTTAAATGAGAAAAGGTCTAGTTATGTAGTCCATTCAGCCTAGGACTCAGTATCTTCTTGCCTTAGCCTCCCAAATGCTAGGACTACAGGCATATATACCAGTACAAATCATGTCACTTTTTTTTTCCAGGCACTGGGAATTGAACTCAGGGCCTGACCCATGCTGGGCATGCCTAACCTTTATTACGTCACTTTTTACCTGAGGCTTTCTATAACAGGGAATTTTAACCCATCAAAATGATTCTCACCAAACTTAACCATACCAGTTATACTTACAGCTTTTTTAAAGGCCATCTTTAAAAGACTTGCTTTTCAAAGCACCCCTTTGATGTGCTAAAGAACCCCTAATTAAGACAGTAAATTCAGAAAACACCAACATAGGAACAAGTTAGTAATTTGCTGGTGTCTGACAGACATCAGTCACAACATGCATATTCATGAAGGCTCTCTGTCCACCCACCTCTTGGCTGGCCAGCAGCAGCTTTGTACAGTGGGTGGCTGTGTGGTCTACAATCAGCCTGCCCCAGCCTGTACCTACATCCTGCTGACTTGCTGTGTGGCCCTTTACAACACATGAGCTAGCTGTTCTGTGCTTCAGGTCCCTCGTTTATAAGCCCAGGCAACTACAGGACTGTTGAGGTTTAGTGAGTTAATGGCTTCATTTCCAGACCTCTTTGGGGTAGTGTAATATTCATTTTTTTATTTAACAAAATTGTGGGAGTCTGCTGGAGTCCCGCTCCGACCTGCTCTGACCTATTGAAGGGTTCTTGGGTAGAAGAGAGAGAATGAAGAAATATTAGGTAGAAAGATAGACTGACCTAGACAACGAGGAGAAAGACAGAGACACAGATAGCTTCGGGAGGGCCTGGTCAATACCCAGCTGCACTAGGCGTTTATTCAAAAGGGCTTTTTATATCAATGCCAAGGGAAGAGGCAAAAGACCTCCCCTTGCAAGATCAAAGCACACCATACAGCCAAGTGTAGACCCTTCAAACACCTGGTAACCATCCCCATGGTCAACTCATCCCATTATGCAGCCCTGCTGGGTAGAGCAAGCCCAGATTCTCTGACCCTGAGTAAGTTCTCACTAGGAAGCCTCTGTGGGTCTCCACACAAAATGAAGTGAATTTCAATGCACACATTATTAAAAAGAATAGACTCATAACTTTTGTGCCTTTAGAAAACTAAAAATGCTCTTCATTTAAGATCTGGAAAAGTAATATAAATTACACCAGACTGAACACATTTTCTCTCTCTTTTATGTTGGCACAGTGTGGTATGTCAAGAAGCATGTGCTGTCATGTACAATTCATATTTTATGCCTCATTGATATGATCTATTTTCTTAACCATAAAAATGTCATCAAGAGGCCAGATTTCACCATTTAAAAGTCATATTAATGTCTTAGAATTAGGGAAGTGTGAATTTTGATGCATGATTGGGAAATAAAATGGATCACTGACTTGTCTCACCCAAATCACCTTTTCTCAACTTGCTGAAAGTGAAGTTTGTCTGTGAAGAGCTGGAGTCAGTTTGACAGCCTATGTTGTCAGGGGTGGGTAGACCGCTCTGCCGCCTCCGGAACCAGCCGGTGACCCATCCTCTCCCCGCCATGTGTGCACGTTTTCTTTAAAACAATACTTTGAATTCTTTTGACAGTTTCTTATACGTATAGAACATACTATGTCCAACTCAAGTCTCCCTCCCACTGTCCCCGCTGGTTGGTGACTTTTCACTGTGTTTTTCCTAAGTTAGTATCTTCAGGTCAATGGTGGAGGGCAGGTCTGTGATCTGCTGAAGTCGTGGTGTTTCCTGGGGTTTTGCAAGTTCATCTCCTTGTGTGTTATTCATGAGTTTCGGGCCATAAATCCAGCGAGAACTCTGTGTCTTACGGGAAACATTAGGTCATCTGACCAGTGATAATCAGTTTGTTTTTACGTTTAAAGTGAAATGCGGTGTTTGGCTGTTACAAGCAGAGTCTTGGAGGCTCAGGGACATTTGTGTCTTCCAGGTGCCCTGGTGGCCATGTCTGTGGGAGATAGGAGGGCGTCTTGGTGTTATACACATGGGCTTCCTGCAAGTGAGTCTTACTATGAAGTCCTGTCACCCATTTGCCTGCTCCCTCAGGCTGAGGTCTAAGGATACATAGAGAGTACATGTGGGGGTTCCTCCATGCTCCCTGAAATAAGGGGAGCTTGAATGTTGTGAAGAATTGGCTGTCCATCAGGATGGAGAGAGTGTCTAGGAACCAGAGGGAGCAAGCTGTACCTGTTGTCCAGGAATTCACCTCAAGAAGACTCGTAAGGCTTTTCTGTAGCTGTTATGTAAGCTGTTGCTACTATGTGAAGACAAAACAGAATGAAATAAACCCTGTCCCTGCCCTCAGAAGGACTGGACCCCTGCATGGATGCAGCACCATCCTGAAGGTGGACAATACCTGGTTTTCACCTCATCATAATCAAAAGGGTTCCTTAGCGACTGTCCAGACTGTGGCTTCAGGAAGCCGGGAGTGTCGTCTTCTATTCGCCTGTGATGTTCCTTTCTCACCTAACGTCTTGTACAGTGTTTGGCCTGCAGCAGATGCTCAGTAAAGGTTTTGCAGTTTGTGTAGAGTGAACAGAGGGTGAACCTGGATCAGTTGTCCTTTGTCAGGGAACAGAAACAATGAGAGGAAGCAGGTTGCCGTGAGTCGGAATCTCTGCATGGAGTAGGCCTGTTTTAGCTCCGCAGTTAGAGGACGGGTTCCACCTCTGACACCAGGTCATAGGCAACAGACTTTAACTATTCGGTAGCAGTAACACAATTAGAAAACATGGATTATGTTTGGAACAACTTGCTATTAATAAACATACTATGAAATCAGCCACGGGGTGTTTCTAGCACAGAGTTGAGTAGATGCTTCATCTGAGGGTGGGTTTACCCACACACGGGTCAGTGCCTTCCACATCTCTCTTCATCTGAGGGTGGGTTAACCCATACATGGGTCCGTGCCTTCCACATCTCTCTTCATCTGAAAGCAGTTTACCCGAATGGGTCAGTGCCTTCCACGTCTCTCTAGTTCCCTCTCCTTACCCCACTTTACTGTTCTTACATTTGTGGGTCTGGGAATGGAATGTAGGACCTCATACATGCTAGGCAAATGCTCCACCACCTACTCCTTGACATTTAGTACATCTTGGTATCTTCCTTCCTGGCTGATCTTGGGCTTTTTATGTAGCTGAGAATGAGTTTGAACTTCTGATTGTTGGAGTCCACTAGGTTTCTAGTGGCTGTACCTAGCAGGACTGCATGGGAGGTTGATATGACCACAGGCCTGGGTACCAGTGTTTGTGAGGGTATAACTAGCAAGGGGGAGGTCTTTTGCTCCACCTCTTGCCATTGTTATATATAGCCCTTTGGAATAAATCTCTGGGCTGGTGGATAAGGATCCAGGCCCTCCCGAGTCTATCCTGTGTTTTCTCTCTGCTTCTTAACTCTCTAAGTCTCTTATCCCTCATTCCTCAAGAGTTTTGGGGTAAATAAGTATGGGGGCTAGTCCCCTACATCTGATCCGGCTGCCTCCACCTCCCAAGTACTGGGGTTACAGGTACGGTGTGGGGATTGAGACCAGAGATTGAGCCCAGAGCTTCGTGTGTGGTAAGCAAGCACTCTACCAGAGAGCCGCGTCCTCCCCCATGTCTTGCTTCTGAAGCTCTCTGGATCCTGGCTTCTCTCCACTCTCGCTCTGCTATCCTGACTCAGCTCTTGACAACTCCTTTCACAGTGGGTTCATCAGTCTTCACTTATTTCCAGCTTCCGCTCTCACCTCACCTTGTTTTGCAGTTGGCTGAAGGTCAGAATCCTCCAGGTGAGATGAGAAATCGGCCATATTTCAAGGGTCCACCTACCATCTTCTCATGGCTTCCAAGGAGAAGTAAAGACCAGAGCAGGCCAGTCAGGCACACTTGGTTAGCATCGTCTAGTCACTTTCTTTCCTCCAGTTTCAGAATAACGGCCATTTTCCTGACAGGACTTCTGAGCCCTTCAGAGCCTAGCCGTTTACCAACTCCTCTTCTCCACCACCCCCTCCCCCTGCAGTTTTACTTTTTTAGAGATGGTGCAGCTCAGGTTGATCACAAACATGCAGTCCTCCTGCCTCAGCCTCCTAAGCACTTACATCGTAGGTAGCCACAATGTCTGTCTGCCAGCTTCTTGGTGGAGCCCCCTCCTGCAGACCGTTCCACGTCAGTGGAGGCTTAGCCATGCTCCTTGAGCATCCTGTGTTGTCTCTTGCCTCTGAGCCATTTTCTGGTACAGTTCACAGTCCTCACAATACCTTCCCTTCCTGCCTGGTCTGGCTGCCTTCTTCCCAAGATACCCAGTGTCGCTGCTCAACACTGTTCCTGCTGCAGTCCTCCACCCAGTGCTGTGTTACAAAGGCCACGTGAACCCCGAGCTCAAGGCCAGGGGCTGTGCAAGCAACGGTCTTTTTAATCCATAGGACTGAGAAGTCCTGGGCTGTGTGTGCCATTTTCCCAGCAAACGTTGAATCATGCCACTGTAAACTCCAACACTTCTTTTCTGATTTCCCATTTGATGACATGTTTTTCTGCAATTGCAGATTATTTGATTGGAAAGGTCTCTAGAACATTTTTATTTTCTTTTCCTTCTAACTTGCCCCACAAATACAACAGATAAAACAGAAAATACACTAAATATGTTTTCTGTCCAAACAGGGACTGTGAGCAGACAGCATATGCCTCAGAAACACGCGCAGGGATAAAAGCTGGACTAGGAAGGAGCAACACTGGGGGATGAAGCACTTCCTTCTGGAATTTTCTCTGTCTCTACATAGGGAAATTAATGTGATCAGTGGGGACCACTGGGATACACTTGGTGACTTACCAGAAAGCCCTGGCTCACCCACAGCTAGGACTCTGCCTTTGGTCACCTTGCAGGACAAGGCCATGGTAAAGTCAGCGGGTTTTTCTGTCCAGGAGAGGTGAGAGCCAGGATGTGGTGGCATCGGGAAGGAAGCTCCCGGCTGCTGAGTCAGCCCAGGTCTTGCAGGCTCTTACAGGGCAGCAAATACCTAGGATCATGGTTCATGCTGAGAAGAGAAAGCTAAACAGAAACTACATCTTTGTGTATTTAAAAAAAGGTTAATTCTATTTCTATACAATTGAGAAGACATGTACGAGCAGCCGGGGAACTGGCAAGGAAGGAAGGAAATGTAGATTATTTTTATTTGCAAATGAAATCACTCTATTCTAATCAGCTCACAAATAAAAACATCACAAAGCAGGTGTCAGGAAGCTACTTAAACATTTGCCCAGTTCCAAATCTCAGTGAATTTCCACACAGTTACAATGGCCATGCTGGAGCTGCGAAACGTCAGTTAACAGGTTTTACACTTTCACTAGTAATTACATTTTTATTCACTTTTCTGCCACGACAAAAACAAACAAACAAACAAACAAAGACTATGATGGAGTTGAAACTGGCAAAATAATAGTTCTATATCCTCTTTCATGACTCATATGACCTTTTGCCTACATTCCATCTGTTTAGCTTTTCTGTAGGGTGGCCTTTCCCCTCACCTATGAAGAAGTTACTGCCTGCTCCGCTCCCCTCCCCTCCCTCCCCTCCTCCCTTTTCTCTCCTTCCCTCCTCTTACCACTTCTCCTCTTTAAAAATACTTTTAATTATATTTCTACTTTTTTGTGTGTATTTGTGTGGGCATATGTGTTCTTTGTAAATGGAAGTTTTCCCGTGTCCCACCTGGTCCAGCTGCTCAGTCCCAAGTAAACACACAGAGGCTTATATTAATTACAAACTGTATGGCCTGTGGCTCAGGCCTCTTGCTAGCTCGCTCTTTCATCTTAAATGAACCCATTTCTATTGATCTTTATGTTGCCACATGGCTGTGGCATTACTAGTCTGCTGGCATCTTGTTGCTCCTTGGGTGCCAGACTGGCATCTCCTCCACTCCTCCTTTCTCCTCCCTGTCTCTCTCCTTGGATTTCCCACCTGCCTCCAAGCTGCCTTGCCATAGGCCAAAGCAGCTTATTTATTAGCCAATGGGAGCAACACATATTCACAGTGTACAGAAAGACATTCCCAGCGGTTCTTTCTTTCTACCACATGGATCCTGGAGATCAGACTCAGGTCGTTAGGACTGGAGCCAAGTGCTGTCCCCACTGAGTCATTTTTCTGGCTTGTCTCTCCTCCTTTTGAGATGGGGTCATATCTAGGCTGGCCTAGAACCCACAGTGTAGCTCAGGCTGGCCTTGAACTCCAATCCTCTTTGCCTCAGCCTCGCCAGTGCTGGTGTTAGCAAGGGAAACTTACCGTGTTCTTGGGAAGCATCAAGGCCACTGCACTCACCTTTGGTTGTGAGAGGAGGTCAGGCCTGGAAGGAGACAAAGGCATAGGCTGGGGCTAGTGATGTTTCCAGTCAGGAGAGGGGACTCACTGTCTATGGTTAGACTCTTGTGCTCATTGGAGCACTGTAAAGCACTAACAATATTCCTTGAGGGAAAGATGACTGATGTCCATCCTCCCCACCCTGGCTTTCCACCAGGCTTCAGCTTAGAGCAATGGTTCTCAACCTTCCTAATGCTGAGACCCTTTAATACAGTTCCTCATGTTGTGGTGACCCCAACCATAAAACTATTTTTATTGCTACTTCATAACTAATTTTGCTACTGTTATGAATTGTAATGTAAATATCTGTGTTTTCCGATGGTTTTAGGTGACTCTTGTGAAAAGGTCATTCAAATCCCAAAGGGATCATGACCCACAAGTTGAGAACCACCAGCTTAGAAGCTTATCTCTTCCAAGTGAGCGAAGTATCTATAAACACATTCACCCCACATTCTGGGGACTCAGGGCTGATAGAACATCTTCCCAAAGATCTATACTTTAAGAAACTTACCATGCTTAGTACAGAAGGACTATTTTCAGGAATTTCACATGCAGAAATTAATAAGATAAACACTAAAGTGTTTAATCCAGGATATTTATCCAAGCTTTGTTTATAATTGTAGAAAATGGAGAAGAATCTTGATGTGTAATAAAAATCATTCACACACAGACATTCTAATGATGCCATAGGGTCGTAGCCAAGCTCTGAATATAACCATGGGTATTACAAAGAAAAATAAGACACACAAACACACACACACCAGACAAACACACCACACCACACACACCACACACACACTACACACACCACACACACACACCAGACACACAAACATACACACACACACAAACACACACACACACTACACACACTACACACACCACACACACACACACACATACACACACACACAGAAAATGGGACAAAGGAACAGTGATTCCTAGTAGGACTTGAAGGATGGATAGAAAAGCACCTTGCAGCTGTCCTGGTGCCCCTCCGTAATCCCCTGTGACCTGATTTTTTCATCTCTGAGAGAGCTTGGCCTTCTGGGATCTTTAAATGCCAACAGAGTCAGAAAATATCCAGAAAATGGAAACTGAGTTTTTTAAAAGCGCATTTTTATCCCTTAGCAAATCTTGAAAACTAGCTTCTATATTTTCCCTGTGAAACTTTCAAGATTCCAAATACATTTTGGCTTTAAATCATGGCTGTTTTCTTATTATTCACAACAAGCGTATATAAAGAAAGGGCAAAGTTCAGGAGCTCTTCACGATGGTTCTAGTGAAAGCCTGAGCCAAGTCTGATGTGTGGGGAGTAGCCGGGCCCTGGCATCTCCTCTACCAGCTGTGTTCCGCGGGTCCTGCTCTCATGCACATAGCCTTTGTTCCTGACCCCCGGGGACCCTGGGGCCCCTCTGCCAGCAGACTGTCCTCTCTCCCTGTGTCCCCATCTGTCATTCCCTTCTCTTTGAGTTCTCACTTCCCACTCACTTTTACACTTTCCTCTTCCAGGAAAAACAAGCCAAACACCCTGCTTCTTCCTCAGTATGAGCAGCCATAGTCCTTACCACCAGGATGTTTTCTGTTCCACCTCTCTCCTTCTGAGGAGTGAGCCCCCGTGCTACCCCAGTCCAAATGTTCCAGACTTTAGGCATTCCAGATGGAGTGTCCCGTTGACACACTCTGTGCCGCGTGTGCTGAGCACCCTGAGTGAGACGTACAGCTTCCTCACTGACCTGCAGCATCCATCACAAAGCAGCCAGCTGGAGCGGTCACTTCTCTCCCTGGCCTCCCACAATCCTCCTTGCAGAGCAGGTTCTCACCACCCTCTCATCACCTGCTGCTACCACGTTTTTTTCTCAGGAGCTCCCAGAGAGGGAGAAGGCAAGGGGAGCCAGAGCTGGGAGACTCCCTTTCGGGATCCGTCTAAATGGCCAGCCCCAGGGGGGCCTGGGCAGCTGAAATCTAGACTGTGGTTTTAGCAAAGGCTGTGAGGCAGGTGAGAGAGACAGGGTAGCTGGGACAGTGAGCAGAGGCACAGGGAAGCCGAGCTCAATGCCGGGCTGAGGTGAAGTAGGTACACCTAGCACAGAGCCCAGCCTTGTTGCTATAGAGGGAGGAGAAGGCAGGGACTCGGGGAAGACAGCTGTTTTGTGAACTCCTGTGTCACAGAGGAAGGCATGAGCCCACATTGCCAGGCCCGACTGTCTCTCAGCTCAGGGCCTGGGCAGAACTGGGCTTAAAGGTGTCTAGTGGTTCAGCATCCTCATGGATACCCAAACCTACGGATGCTCAAGTCCCTTCCAAAAATGGAGAACTGTTTGCATATAACCTGTGCATGGTCTTCCTGGAGCCATCTCTGTGATACCCAGTGCAGTGTAAAGGTTGCATTATCTGCACATGCTCAGTGAAGAGGCGGTGTTCCCCCCAGATCTGATAGATTTAATAACGGCTGATTGAATCTGCAGATGTGGAACCATGGACACAGAGAGCCAAGCGCATTTGGAATAGGTTGGCCTGGCATCTTGCCTGGGCTGCCCAGCTTACTCCTATTAGTCGGTCACTGTGGCGACAGCATAAGGCCAGGTTTAAACTCATTACTCTCTAAGTTAGCAAGTCACTCAGTTCTGGACACAGCTTCCTTCCATACAGTGACAACAGGTTCCTCCGCATGAGCCTCTGCGGATCTGGCCCCTGGGGGTCCACAGGTAATGAGGACAAGGCATATTGGGCCATTTGGGAAACCTGCTCCCTCTGCTGGTTGTGGTGTTTCCCATGGAAGGTCCTGACCCCAGCTTTGTCCTGGCAACAACATCAGTACCTTCCGACCCAGGGTAGGGACAGTCCTTAGGTCTTCTGAGGCCCCAAATTCTTTTCCATCATGGGAAGGCCTCCTTTCCTGGCCTACTGCCTTCTAAAAAGTTGTTTTTATCAAGCATGCTTCAGTTGCTTGTTTCTAGAAGGTTTCCTGTCTCCTGTTGTGACACTGTGTGGCAGTCAGCACTGGTGGGACATGGTGGGACAGTCGGTCCCTAACTTGCAGAGGACACTTGTCTACAGATGAAAGGTCCCCAGACCCCCAGGGCGCATCTCTGGAAGAATGAAAGGAAATTATTGAGGTGACATGGCAGGGGTGAAGAATCCACTCAGGTGTGTGTGTGTGTGTGTGTGTGTGTGTGTGTTCCATCTTTACCTACCATTTTCCTTTGCCTTTCTCCTCCTCCTCTTCCTCCTCCTCCTCTTCCTCCTTGACTTTGACATCTCACACTGTTTTCTTCCCACCCTTACATATGCCGTAAACCCTCCCCACCCCACTGTGCTGTTGCCTTTTAACAGAATGGGCATATTGATGAAACTGTAAAGCATATTTACTGTTTCCACATAGTCATATCTTTGTATATAAATACTTCTTGTGCAGCATGAAGCATTTGTGAGTCACCTCAAGAAGCACGGTGCAGTTCTGTGGCAAACACTTGAGCTCTGCGTGCCGGCTGGAGCTGGTTTTTTGGCTTCTGTTTAAGTGGATTGTGGCAGAGAAGCCAGCGTTGAGTGGAATGACCAAGCATCGAAGTCTGCTTGAAGAATGCTTGAGGAATGTGCCAGGTTATAGGTTTCCCTCTACAGCCTGCCGGGGATAAAGAGGCTGTGCTATTAGCTTTCTCTTTTCCTTCTGTAAAATGTAATTTTCTGGTTTGTTTAGCGGTGGTCCTCAACCCATGGGTCTCAACCCTCTAGCTGTGTCTAATATTTACATTCCTGCTCATAACAGCAGCAAAATTACAGTTAGGAAGAAGCAATGAAAATAATTTTCTGGTTGGGGGATCACCACAACGTGAAGAACTGTATTAAAGGGTCGCAGTGTTAGGAAGGTTAGAACTACTGGTGTGTGTGTGTGTGTGTGTGTGTGTGTGTGTGTGTGTGTGTGTGTCCGCGTGGTATACATGTGCCACAGAGTATGTGTGGAGGTCAGAGGAGACCGCGTGTGAGTCAGTTCTCTTTCTATACTACGTAGGTTCCAGGGATCAAACTAAGGTGGTCAGGCTTGGTGGCTGGCGCCCTTACCTACTGGGCAACCCCACCAGCCCAGCTCTCTTTTTCTAAGTTGATTTCATTTTTTCCCCCTTATATCAAAAACATCTTTTGATGCTGAGACCTTGTTAGCTTTTGTACTGTTCCTAAGGAATTTTCTTTTGCTCTAAAATTATTCCAGTAGCAGCAAGATATCTATGTGTGCTGATAGCCGGGAGAAGGTTTGGGTCTAAACAGATGAGGATTTACCCTTAGCATCCACACCTGTCCGTAGTGAGCACACCTGGTCACAGCCACACTGGGCCCAGCCACGGGCCATCCTGGAATGGCTACCCACTGCATACACATCTGATGACACTACCAATAGCAGCCACAACTCCCACCCTCTAACATTAGCCTCATCAGAAACAAAAGGAACGTTTCCCCATCTGCCCAGCTCCTGTGTTTCTGAATTGATTCATAACCGGATAGGGACGAGGGATGCATTCTCAGCAGACCCTTTTGAAAGCGCCAACAGTAAGGACTATTCCTTTACAGACGAGCACTGAAGCGCAGAGGGATAAAGTGGCCCCACAACTTGACCTCTTCAGAGGTCATAGGGTCTGGTTCCAGATCCAACAGTCTCAGCTCTTATGACACGACACACTGACCATAGAATATGGAATGTTGTCTAACATATTGCTTTTCATGTATGTAAATGGGCTATTGCATCTAGTTTGATGTTGTGTGAGCATACACCTCACATTACTGAAACACAATCCACATTCATCCATATGACTCTACTTTCTTGTTCTGATAGTTTCAGGGGTGGCATTTGTATAGTCATTAGTGAGACTGAATTTCCACATTCCCATGTTCTACTATCGGAGATAATATTACTATGGTGTAAAACATATTCAGGTGTAAATATTTCATGCTAAAAGCCATACAAAATATTTAGAATTAGTATTGTATTTTTCTAAGAAAATATCTACTAACTAAGAATTATCCCCTCAGCCTCAAAAGCACAGGACCTTCTGCTGCAGCTGTGGAAGCTTTTATATGTGGTGTTTGCCAGATGAATGGAATAAACCAACCCTGAGCTTTAGGAGAAAATCCCTTCTTACCTGTGTAGTATTTGGGGTGTAGGGAACACAGCTGCTTAGGGGACAAAGACAGATAATTGAGAGGATTGGCAGGGGCTAGGTTCGGCTCTCGGAGAGTGAGCGGAGCCAGCCCTGGTGTGGAGACCTGGAGTGACAGAATTTGGGGTTCAACCCACAATAGCCTGTCTCTCTTTTGTAGATTCCTTAGCTGCTTACTAATGCTTACCCTTCCTCAGATGCAGACCTCGTCCCGTGGGTGGTGAGGCTGGATTGGGTTTTCTCCATGCTGTTTGCTGGCACGGATGATGTTTCTCCCCACTGAGTCCCCTTCTCTGCCAGTGTGTGGGAGATTAAAACTGCTCGCACACCTACCAAGATGTCTGGAGCCAATTCTCCTCGGGCTACTGGTTCTAGTTCCCCATTTATCCCACGTCCCGTGTGGTGGGTCTGTCTGGCCACCCTGCCCACCTCCTTGGCTCCTTTCTACTTTATGTCCCCTCTCTGGTACTTCCTCATGTCTAAATATAACATCTCACAGATGGATTCCCGGCAACTGACCTCAACTTCTGACCAAGGCTCAGCTGGGCATAGACCCACTTCTGATACCCATCAGGTACAGAGGGTGTGGAGTTCACGCCAAGCCATCTTCCTGCCTCCCGTTTTGCTACCCCAGAGCGCATTCCTGCAGCCTTCCCGCACATTGTCCTGCTGTGAAGAATGCCTGCTGGGGGTCTTCAAAAAATCCAGAACAGCCAGGTGGGAACATCTGGGACACAGGCAAGTTCACTATTCAATAGTCCCCTGGGATGCCCTTCTTACAGTGGCAGGGACTTGTTTTATGCCAACTAAGCACACTCCTTAAGTTCTGGCTGCCTACCAGCACTGCCCTCATCCAAGTAAAACGCAGGCTGTGTCCTGACTGAAGGCTCCGGGTGCCAAATGTTCCTGCCCGGGATAACCCAGACTACACCCTGCGCTCTCAGGGCAGACACTTCTGTAATTGCTTTTGTGAAGTTGTTTGTTTTTGCAGAGCACTTTTGAAGCAGATGCAGACATCCAATCAGAGAGCAGTGGCAGAGCCGAGACCT
This sequence comes from Peromyscus eremicus, assembly GCF_949786415.1. Taxonomy (NCBI): domain Eukaryota; kingdom Metazoa; phylum Chordata; class Mammalia; order Rodentia; family Cricetidae; genus Peromyscus; species Peromyscus eremicus. The sequence goes on from NC_081435.1 coordinate 3,025,337, forward strand.
GAAGGTTGAGCAGGAGTGTTAGCGGGCATCTTGGGGGCTGCGGTCAGTGGGGGTCACTCGGAGTTGAGGGGAAGTGAGGCTTCTCTAAGTGAGATATCTAGAAGACACCTGAGTGTATGGCTGTGAAACTGATGTGAGAAGTTGGCTGGAGGGAGACGTGGTTGTCAGTGGCATACGATGGAAGTGGATGTAGATGGGGAAAGGATCTTGGACAGTTGGAGGAGAGAGGGGATGAGCTAGCTCATGGCCATTTGGAGCTACATGGGATAGGAGAGGTGTGTGTGTGTGTGTGTGTGTGTGTGTGTGTGTGTGTGTGTGTGTTTGCGTGTGCATAGTGATGATATTACTGGTAACAGAGAAAAAGCAGCCTTCAAGAGTGCTTCTTCCATAGCAGTGGGGATTGGGAAACAAAGACAATCAGGGTCAGGACCCAGGAAGCTGCACATTCAGAACCAGAAAGGCAGTGGAAAGCCTGGAGTCCATCTTCAAGGCCACTGCTGAGGCTAGATGCTGCCGCTTGTCCTGATCACTTGGTTAGCCCTGGGTCTAGATACTGGGCTCAGTAGGCACCTGCTGGGATCAGCCATTGTCCCCAGAAGCCAGACAGTGCTATCTGCGCTGCTTCTGGAAAGAACCTTTTAGTGTCTTTGCCTTTTTGTGTTTCTTGCTCTAGATGCAAAGTCTTGGAAGGAGACATCAGTGCACTGAGCCCAAGGCATGGGCCCATCTGCCTTCCCTGTAGGGAGCTGGGAAAATTGGCACCTGAAGCATTTAAAGTAGGAGTCACATTCTGTTCATAGACATGTTCAGGTGACAGGAAGGACATTCAGGTTCCCAGAAGTCAAACAGAGGAAGGACAGGTGCCTGAAATATGGCCTGTCTCTAGCCAGACTCTAGGCAGGTGCTAAAGGACCCCTGTGTGGCACCCACTTGCCCAGAGGACAGACTCCAAACCCCAGAACTTGGCTTCAGTCTTTCTCAGAGATCAGGTATGATGCTGTTGTATGGGCTTGTCATTGCGACAAGCAATAGGACATCTTGTGGCATACATCTGCAGTCCTAGCACTTGGGAGGTAGAGGCAAGAGGATTAGGAATTCAAGGCTAGCCTGGACTGCGCGAGAACCTGAACCCCCAAATAAATCAACTAAATGAGTCTCCACACTCTAGAGACTTTAGTATTCAGGAAGTAAAGATAGTAAAGGTCAGAGGACATTCTAGGAATCTTTGATCTGAGGCTGGGCTGGTTTGAAGTCATACTTCATGTGACAGCCGATTCTCAAAATAAATACGCTGGTAAAACTGAAAATGCTGAGCCAGCACCTTTGGCCATTATTATGCCTTCTAGAAATACACAGATGTCAAAAATACACAGCTGTCTCCAGACCTTCATCTCCTTCCTGTGTTGAGGTGCTCCGATGTAGGCACACCTATTTACTGTGACATCACTTGAGTAAATGACTCCTTAATCCTTATAAGACCAGAAAGGCAGTAGCCAGAGCTGGAGAATGGGGAGCAGGGAGATGTCCATCAAGGAATATATTGTCTCAGTCGGACAGGAAGAATAAGTGGTTGGTATTTTGAGTGATATGAACAAGCTTAATTCAGTAGTCCCACATTGTAGGCGGGGTGGGGGAGGGGGTGGCTCAGTGGCAGAGTACTAGTGTGAAGTCATGTCTTTAACCCCTAGCACTACACAAATACTTCCGCTAGTACCGTTGTTACTACTCCTGCCAAGTGCTACTGGGTTCACATTGCATACATTTATTATGGCATCATTTTGTACTCCATTACTAATTAAATATGTCACTATCCAATAAAGAACAAAATTAGTCAACCAATTAGAGGAGGATTTGGAGAATTTACTGCCAGTAATTAAAGTCCAGTTCTCTTTGCCTTGGGTAAACATGACTATGAAATTTCCCTTTGTCATGGTTTGTCAGGTACGTTCTCTGGCTGCTTAGCTCAGTGAGTCAAATGTTGCAGCAATTTGCTTGTAAATTGGCGAAACAGAAGGCATGCATGAAGAAATGGGGTTTTCTAAGGGGTGCCAGGCTCCAGACACAAACACTCCCTGAGAGTTGAGAGTAGCTAGAGGAAAAGAGAAAACACAAGACTTAGTATAGGATGGGGCTCGGAGATCCTGGGTGTTACATTTGGTTGCTGTGATAAAATACCATGACCAAAAGCAACTTAAGGAAGAGTTTATTTGGGGTTAGGGTTCCAGAGGGAGAGTCCAATGCAGGAGGCCAAGGAAGAAGCTGAGAGATCACATCTCTAATTACACACAGAAGGCCAAGAGCACATGGAAGTTCAGCAAGACTACAAACTCTCAAAGCCCACCTCCAGTGATGTGCTTCAGTAAGGCTGCGTCTGATAAAGGGTCTACAGTCCTCCAAAACAGCTCACCAACAGGAAAACAAGTGTTTAAATACATGAGCCTATGGGGGACATTTCTCTTCAAACCACTAAACTGGGATTTATGGGGTTTCAACTGTTAGGGTCCACAGATCACCCCACAAAGGACCACCACTCATGTATGCAAAAACAAGAGCATTTATTTGTCAAGAGAAGAGTTCCTGCATGCAGAGGTCAGCCACCCAACAAAACGGTGACGACCCCCAGAGAAGCTCGCAGGCTCCTTTTATAGACAGCCACGAGGGGATAAGGTCATCCTAAACATGACTGGCCAAGAGAGCAGCAGCCACACTAATATGTTTCTTGTTGGCTGGGGCTGTAAGTGCTGAATCATGCCTGATCTGCAATATCTCCCTCACTCTGCCTTATCAGAAACTGAAACAGAAACTGAAACTCCTGCCCAGTGGAGGCTGGGGCCAGGAGAAGTCCACCATGGTGTACTGTGGCCTGTCATCAACCAATTCATAATCACTACCAATTCTATTTACAAATGTTGAATGGGGCTAAAATGTTCTTCAATAGCAATTTGGGCTCAAGTTCTACACGTTAAGCCCATTGGGAATGATGACTAAATTCATAAGGACTAGAAATCATGTTCTAAGCTGCCAAAAATTTTATTAGTATAAAATATTTTTTGTATGTATGTGCGTATGCTCGTGTGTGTGTGTGTGTGTGTGTGTGTGTGTGTGTGTGTGCACATGTGTGCATGTACTCATGGAGTTGAGAGGGCAGTGTTGACTGTCTTTCCTTATTGTTTGTTCTCTAATTCGTCTTTTGAGGCAGGGTCTCTCCATGAACCCTGAGCTCACTGATGGGCTAGTCTGTCCAGCCAGAGAGCTCTGAGGATCCTCCTTTTCCTTTCCTGCCTTCAGTTCTGTGGTTAATGATGTTCATGGCCATGCCTGGCTCTTACATGAAGATATGAAATTAGCTTTCATTGAACCCTGAGCTCACTGACTGAGCAGAGAGCGCTGGGATCCTTCTGTCTCTGCCCTCCCACTCCCACCCAGCTCAAGGTCTTTGATGGGCACAAACAGGCAGGGCTCCCACGAGGGTGCTGGGGATCTGAATGTAGGTCCTCAGACTTGTGCAGCAGGCATTTTACTGTCCAGGCTGTCTCCTCAGCTCTCCAGTGTAAGAGTGGGGTGCAGGGTTTCCATTTTCTTCTTGTTTATTGTTTTCTTCTAAGTTGTCGGTGACCCAGGTCTTTCTGGTTGTTTCACTGAGACAGCGGTCTGTCTCCATGGCTGGTTTGGACTCACCACAGACTAGGCTGGTCTCAAGCCTTCATTGCCCTCCTGCCTTTGCCTGCAGAGTGATGGATTTGCAGGCATGTGCCCTGTGCCCAGTGACCCACATCTCTAGCTTTCTTGTTTGAGTGTGGTGGTGGGGAGTGAACTCAAGCATGCTGTCCATGCGTGGCAAGCACTCCACCACAGAGCTGCATCCCCAGCCTAAGCCCCAGGTTTTTCTTTTTTACTGGAACAGAATTTCTTTTTAATCAGAATAACCGAAGGACACTGGTCTCTCCGGAGTGGAGACTGTGTGCACATGGTACTAAGCTCCGATGTTTAGACTAAGTTTGGCCTTAGGACTTTATTTCTTAGGCTTTTGTGATTTTTTTTTCAAAAATTCAAACTGACACATAAACACACACACACACACACACATATGAACACACACTATGTCATGTTCAATTTGGGATACACAGATCTATTTCCTCAAACGTTATTTCTTTATGGAAAACATCCGAACTCTGCTCTCCCTATCTGTGGTCACCCTAATGTGGAACAGTCCACTAGACTTACTTATAACTAAAAGTTAGTTCCTTTGCATCATTTTCCAACCAGGATTTTACAGAATTCTAACTTTTCTCTCCTTCTAGTTTCTACCCTAATCTTATCATCCTGCTGATTCATTGCTTTGAGTACAGGGACCCTTGGTGTGGGTTTTTCTATTCTGGGCAGGTTGGCTTGTGGGATGAAGGGTAGACTTGCCCTCAGAGGTAGAGGAAGACTTGGGAGAGGTGTTAAGAAAGCACCCAGAAAGCCTCTGATGGCCTGTCCTCATCAACAGTGCAATGGGGTCCTCTCAGAAAGAGATGCTAGGGTCAGAGGTCACAAAGCACTTTTTGAATTTTGTCTTAATAGTTTCTGGAATGATCTACCTTACCCTTTCCAAGTGAGCAGTTTCTTCTGGGACCCAGTAAGAAGCCAGGAGTGCTTCTTTAGAACTTGGCCAAATACATCTTTCTGCTGAAAGGCAAGGGACTGGGCTTTCCAGCACAGAATGACGCCAGTTGCAGAGATGGTGGCGTCCTGCAGAGCTGACAGGAGCACTCTGTGGACCAGGATTAAAGGGGCCGGTTGCAGACTGGCTGAGTCATATTTTCATCACTGGCTCTGACGTGTTTTGAGGATTGGATTCTTTATAAAAGTCTTTCAAACCAGGTCACCACAGTGAAGCATCTCGTTCCTCCTGCGTCTTCCCTTCTCAATGAAAAATAAAAACCCTCAAGCTGTTTAAATGACTGGATGGAGGAAAGGGATGGATGTCACACCCGTGTGCGGATTACCTGTGTAGTGATCGGCATGAGATGCTTCACCTGGGCCAGATGGTGAACAAATTAAGACTGGGATATTCTGATAGGATAGCCAGCCTGTAGGGTAGACTGTGGAACATCCCAAACATCTGAAATGTCACTGTTGAGAAAGACGAAACCATGGTGACTGACGTGTGTGTGTGTGTGTGTGTGTGTGTGTGTGTGTGTGTGTGTGTCTTTAGTCATTTTAGACAAAAGATACAGAAGAGACCTGTATCTAAATGTATCTAATACCTGACCAGATCCTGGAGCAGAAAAAAGAGCGCAGTAGGCATTAGGATGGGAAATTAAAGGGGAATTTGAACAAGAACAATGTATTAAATACATTTATTTTGATTACACATTCCTTTCTCATTGTCCTAGTTATCTTTAATTGTCAACCTGATGCACCCTAAGTCATCTGATAAACAGCTAGGTGAGATTGGCCTCACGTGTTTGGGGGGCATTGGCTAGATTGTTGGTTGATATTAGAGGCCCAGCCCATGTACACAACACCGTCGTCCAGGCAAGGTGGTCCTTGGCTACATAAGAACGCTAGCAAGGCACGAGCCTGTGAGTGAGTGAACCAGCAAACAGCGCTCCTCCATGGGGTTTCATCTTCAAGCTCTGGCTTGACTTCTGCCTTGACTTCCCTCAGTGATGGACTGTGACCTGGAAGTATAAAGCCAAGTAACTCCTCCCCTCTGCAGTGTGCTTGGAATGTTTTATCACTGCAGCAGAAAAACACAACCCAGAACAGTCCTGAAAGTTCTAAGTTTATGGAAATTCCATATTTTGGAGTGATACATGCTGAAGTATTTAGTAGCAAGCATCATGATGTCTGTCATTTTTAAGAATCAAAACTCTTCGTGTGTGTGTGTGTGTGTGTGTGTGTGTGTGTGTGTGTGTGTGTGTGTGTAGCAAATGTGAACAGCAGATGAACAGGCATTAAACTTTTTTTTTGAGATTTTCTGTAGGTTTTTCAGACTATTCAAAGCATTAGGAAAAGTCATTATTAAAATGCTTCTTAATTGATCAGTATATTCACTCATTAAATTAGAATGCTCAAGTACGGCCCTCTTGAGGTTCACTCAACCTGTTTGCCTGCTAGTATCTGCCTCCTGAACCCAGGAGCAGTAACACAGCTTTTAAAAAAATTGGTTAATGCATGCATTCATTCATACATCCATGTATTATTCTATTCATAGCAAATTCTATTCATTCATAGCAAATATTCAGTTCAGGAAGGCCCCGAAATGAGTAAGCGGCCAGCTGTAGCAAGCTGTAATTTCAATGACTTCGGAGGGAGCCAGGAAGACTTCTGTCTTATCGCACCTACTCGCCTTGAAGTCTTTTGAAGTCAAAAGGCCTTTTAAGTGTCTTATCTGCTTCATCAGAACACTTTTTAAAAGACTACCGTGTGTCTCCTAGGTAGACAGAGCCAAGCCAGCTCCAGCTTGTCACAAGTGTTTGAGAGGAGATTACCAGTCCACGGTTTTCAGCTCTTTCCCTCCCACCCCTTATCTCACCTTTGCCCCCCAAATATTTCCCTGCAAACGCCCTTTGCGTTCAGCTCCCCTGCTCCTCGGCCTGCTGCCTTCTAGTTTCTCGGGGCCTCTCGTTCACGTGAGCGAATCTCAAGGCTCACTCGTGTATGCTTCCAAGTGTTTTCAGTGGTGGGGACCAAGTGTGGGAGGAAGAGGGTAGGTTGTTTAACAGAAACGGCCAGTTGGAGCTTGTGGTATGCTTTTCAGTGACCAATCAGCAGGAAGTAGACCCTGCCTGCTGGCTTACCATGCTGAGCAGGTTGTGAGCACCCAAAGACCACTCACTACTTCGTAACAGCCTTTGAAAGTACGTATGTCAGAGGGGATTTGCTGCTGAGCTGGAGCACTGTGTGAGAACGGACACAGTGGTGCTGGATCCATCCAACTGTGCCAGCGGAATGAAAAGTGAATGCAGCCTGCCCATCACCAGAGCACTTGCACATGTGTGTCAAGGAACCTCCGAGACAGGTCCCAAGACAAAACCCGGAAGGACACATTTTAAAGTGGATCGTCCCGTCTGCGAGGTGCTAAACGACGTGGATAGACTCAGCACGTTCATTAAATTAGCCCAGGTAGTGGGTTCACACAAGCCGAGGCCCCATCTCTTACTGAAGTCTCCCCACTTCCCACTCCTATCTCCATCTTTCTCCCTTTCCCCCTTCCTTTGCAGTGTCTCATGTAGCCCAGGCTGGCTTCAAACTTGGAATGTAGCCGAGGATGACCTTGAACATCTGGATCTCCTGCCTCCTGGTTTATGTGGTACTGGAGCTTGAACCCATGGCTTCCTATAACCCGATGGCTCCTATAACCCCTATGGCTCTTGCTGGGGATGTTCAGTAACTGCAATGTTTCAGAAGAATAGCATAACACCTTGAAACAAGCTAAGCTAAGCTCAGGAGTCAGTGGCCACTAATGATAATCCATTGAATATTTTGTAGGAGCTAGGACTGTGAGAGTTTGGTGGGAGATAAAGCATGCTTAGAAAGATTCTTGTATTCAAAACGCCTCGTTTATTGTCCATGTTATTCTCTTACCTAAATGTGGGTTTACTTTGACAGGACTGAAACAGGTATATGAGCAGTTGGAAGGGCTCTTCATTTGTTACAGTTTTTCCAAGCAGGAGTTCTCGAATTTCCCATAAATCCCTTCACTGTGTAACTATGGCCGGTGTCTTTTGGAAACCTCCATTTCTACCTTTAGGTATTGTTTTATGGTGTCCAGACCACCTTGTAATTCCCAGTGCTTCTGTATCAAGGAGGAAGTTTCCCCACACATTGGTGGAAAGTAGGGTGTATTGAATTAGATAAACAAACAAACAAATAAATAAACAGAGAGACATGACTACTCCTAGGTGTGGTGGAGGAGAAGGTTTATTGTAGATAAAAGGGAGAACATAGCTAGAGACAGAGCTATCTGGGAGAGTCCAGCGTAGACATGACCCCAAGCCATGTGAGGAGATGGGGAGGGGAGATCCAGGAGAGGAAAGGGGCTAGGGAGCCAGAGTTGTTGGATTATATAGGGAAGGGCAACTGAAAGAAGAGCTGGACTGAAGAATGCCAGCCATACCCTGTAACAGGTGGGACTGAGGGGTGCTGGGAGAACCTGGTGGCCAGGCCTGCTTTGCGATGTTAAATAGGCACCTCGGTTAGCTATTTGTCCCAGGTTGAGACCTAACAGTATTACTCACAGCTCAGGTAAGTATTATTTCCAAAACTGAAAACCACAGGCCTGAAGGGCACAGAGCTGGCTGGGACTTAGGGTGTTGTCACAGCTGTGACAGTCTTCCTTCCCTAGAGAACTAGGCAAAGGGGCTTCTTACATGAAAGCAGACTCTGTAAGGGAGTGGTGGTTCTCAGAGTCAGGTGAGAGCCTGTGGGGTCCCCAAGGCCAGAGGACCTCATTTTTACCATTAAAGATCTAACTGGGGTGAGATCTTTTCCAAATACTTCACCCAAGCAAAACATGTCACTACAGAGAGAAGCAGAAGCAGATATGAAAACCCATTCATCTTCCATTCACTCTGACAGTTAAAGGGATTTACAAAAACAGAGCTCTGCCAATATTCTTGTTTGAGAAAACACAGCTTTTCATAACCATATTATAGCATTTATCTTAGGATATAATGATGCTGCATTCAACACTGCTCTAAGGACAGACCTGACAGGTGTGTGTGTGTGTGTGTGTGTGTGTGTGTGTGTGTGTGTGTGTGTGTGTGTATGTGTGTGTGTATGAAGAAGAGACACAGAAAAGCTGGGGGTTGAGCAGACCAGGTCTCAGATGAAGAAACTTCAGCAGCCTGGAATCTCAGCGTGTTTATTAGGTAAAGTTGAATAGAGAGGTGGGGTTATTGCATACAGCTCAACAAGGAAGTCGGCTATTACATACAGACAAACAAGGAGGTTGGGCTTATGGCACACAGCTGGACCAAGGAGGCAGGTTTAGCTAGTCTAGTAGGAGCAGTCTCTGCAGGGGAGCAGTCTTCAAGTCCTAAACATCCTGGTGAGGAAAGCTAAGTGGACATTTTTTACACACATTATCCACACTCACACTTGGATCACAGATGAAGGCTTTGCATTTTGCTCTGAGCCTCACCAGGAAGCATGTGAGTGGGGGGTAGGTGTTAGGGGGAGACTTTGCTATTTTCCTATGGGTCTGAGGCTTTGGTCCTTGACATGGCTTTGCTCATGTCAACAGCACAGTTCATTCAGGACTTTACTTACTCAGGGCTTCCTATATAATGGAGTTCTTGCTTTAAATGAATAATAATATATGCTTTAAATTTCTCAACTATAAGCCAGGTGGCAGTGGCACATATCTTTAATTCCAGCACTTGAGAGGCAGAGGCAGGCAGACCTCTGTGAGTTCGAGGCTAGCCTGGTCTACAAAGCAAGTTCCAGGACTGTTGTAGAATATTTATATACTATATGAAGATTATATTTGCTGTGATTGGTGTAATAAAAAGCTAAATGGCCAATAGCTAGGCAGGAGGTATAGGTGGGATTTCCAGGGAGAAAAAGGAAGAGGAGGAGGAATCTAGGTGCACAGGAGACATGGAGAGGAAACAGGAAGTACAAAATGAAAGAGCAGTAACGCCATGTGATAGAACACAGATTAATATAGATGGGTTAATTTAAGTTATAATAGCTAGTTAGGAACAAGCCTAAGCTATAGGCTGAGCTTTTATAATTAGTAAGTCTCTATGTCATTATTCGGAAGCTGGCTGGCGGGACAGAAGAAGACCCATTACAGGACAGTCAGGGCTACACAGGGAAACCCTGTCTTGAAAACAAAACAAAACAAAACTTTTTCAACTGTGATTGTTAATACGTCAATAGAAGAATCAACAAAAAAGATTTTTGGGTTCTTCTATCATTTTTTAAAGTGTAAAGAAATTTGGAGATGAGAGAGAGAGAGAGAGAGAGAGAGAGAGAGAGAGAGAGAGTGAGAGAGAGAGAGAGTGAGAGAGAGAGAATATAGATTTGGGCTCCTAATTTAGAGTTTGAAGTATTAATATTAGATAATAGTTCTCAGACTTTAATACATATATATATATATATATATATATATATATATATATATATATATAGACACATATACCATACAACTTAAACCATCAAATGTGGAAAATAGTTAAAACCCCTACTGTTGTTGTTGTTGTTATTACTATTATTACTATTATTTTGTTCCCAGGGATTGAGCCAAGACCTTGTATGTGATTTGCTATTGAGTTACATGCCAAGAGTTCTCTTATTGTATTTTTTTCCCCCAGGAAATAGAGCCCCACAGTCCTCTTTTTCTTCCTTTCTCCCAGTAGATGAGGTCACTGTTCTGGCTCTAGTGGGTTAGCTAACGGCAGTGGGGCAGCCTGCTCAGACAGCCACTGTAGAACCTGTTACTTGTGGTGTCTTGGGTCCAGGGATTTGGGGAACAGGGAAGGTTCATTAACATGATAATGCAGTTTTGTTTAGACCTGTGCTCTGCTGTCATCCCTTGGTGGTGTCCCCTCTGTCCTTTGCATCCCTTAGGGATGCCTGTAGCTGGAGTTTTCTCCAGTCCCACTCGGTAAACACACAGAGACTTATATTACTTATAAACTGTATGGCCATGGCAGGCTTCTTGCTATCTAGTTCTTATATCTTAAATTAACCCACTTCTATTAATCTATAAGTTGCCATGTGACTTGTGGCTTATAGGTACTTTTACATCTTGCTTCTTCTGTGTTTGGCTGGCGACTTCTGACTCAGCCTTCCTCTTCCCAGAATTCTCCTCTCTGCTTGTCCCTCCTATACTATACTTCCTGCCTGGCTACTGGCCAATCAGCATTTTATTTATCAATGAGAGCAACACATTCACAGCATACGGAAAGACATCCCCAGCAGATGCCTAAGTCCATGTGTAGAATGGTGCACTTAAGTGTAGCCTATGCACATCCTCTTATATAATCTATAGGTGACTAATATGATATAAGTACTTGTTACACACTGCATTGCCAAAGACTACAGTCAAGAATAATGTACACACTACCAACATGATATCTTCCACCCCAACATTTTTGGTGCTTGGTTGATTCACATTTTGGATATCGTAGCACCAATTTGGAGGCCTGACTATATAATTACAGAGCTTAAATGCTTTTTGAGGAAGGGGAGTGTGGAATAAACTGCAGAGATGTTGGGCATTCTTGGGCTATATCTGGGCATTTAAGAGTTGGAGGTTAAGAGAGCAGGACCAGAGCCCACCTTCCTTTCTTCCTACGTTTGTTTCACTCTGGTCACAGGCGGAAGAATGATGAGAGTCAACAAGAAACTTGGTAAGAAGGAAACAGGAAAAGAGGAGGCCAGTGCAGACGTCACGGGGAAAGAGGGTGTGGCCCCACTCAATGGCTGTGTGGGTCTCAGTCTGCGACTGGGATCTCTCCAGTACCCAGACCCACAGGGACTCCTAAGAGAACCTCGAGCTTTACTGTTGGTTCCTGCTCCTCCAAGGACTTGGCACACCGTTCTTTGTACTCGCCACCAGGCTTCTGATATAGACCACGAGGCTGTGCAGGCTGGCTGAAACCCAAGACATTTGGTTAAGGTGTGACAATGCAACCATGTGTACTGAGAGGGGGAAGGAAGACTATATGGTTTTGAGAATAATAAGCTTGAAAAGGTTGCAGCTGAGTAGAGATGTTCACCAGGCAGATAGAAATGGGATCTGCATCTTGTAGCCTTGGGAATCACTATCCTGTAGAAATAGTCAGAGCTACAGACAAAGTGACTTTAATCTTTTCTTTTGGGTGATGCTAGGGATTGAACCCAGGGCCTTTTGCATTTGAGGCAAGTGCTGTACCACTGAGCTATACTCTCAGTCTACACAAACTGTATCTCTCTTGCTTTTTCAGCTTTTCCATGTGGCCTATGTTTTAATCAAATTTGCAAATTCTCCACGCCCTGATCTCTGGGTCTTGGAAAGATCTGTAGACTTTGGAAGTACCTACTCACCATGGCAGTATTTTGCTCGTAAGTAATCTTGTCTTCTGTGCTATGAGGGGCTTTGAGGATCTGAAACAGTTTAAGACTATGGATTTAGTTAATAAAGAGTGTCTCAGTGTAACTACGTAGGGACTGGACCTCCCAAGTTGTCCTCAAAACATCCCCGTTTCTCAGTCTTGTATGCACTGATTCTAAGGGTCCCACATGCAGAATGGAGGTTGCACCCCCTTTTAAAACAGTTTTGCTCCTTCTGGTGGGAGCTACCTGTAAATGAGCTGCAGCTCATGTTCTTGCCCCTTCATGAGGAGTCAGGAACAGAATCGGCTCTCTATGGATCCTGGGCTCCATGTTTCTCATTTAGAACCTGTTGTCTTTGCTAATGAGGTATGTAAGTGTCTCTGGACCACATGATGAATCAAAGTGGCAGCAAATTTGCTTAGAGGGTAAAGTTGCCTACTTGAGGCATGAGGAACTGATAGCGTATCTTCAAAGGTGGTTGCTGAAGGGCACTTAACTGAAATAGCCAGGTATTTATTTTTTATGAGTTAAAAACTTCATCCTAAGCTTCCATCTAGAAGTCCAAAAGACTTCTTGGTTCTTTCTCTTAAGGAAATGCAAGGCGTTGGAAGCATTCTAGAAGAAAAGATGCATTATTTGATAACGTTCCACTGTTTCCTTTCTAGACTCTAGAAGAGATTGTTTAGAACAGTTTGGGCAAGAAGCAAACATGGCCATCACCCGAGACGACCAGGTGCTCTGTGTCACGGAGTATTCCCGCATTGTGCCTCTGGAAAATGGCGAGGTAAATGGATTGGGAGGCAGTCGGGTAGGATCCGGAAGGGACAGGAGGCTATGACATTGTACTCCCCGGGAGACGGTACAGACCAAGGTGGGAAGAAGCGCTTTGGAGGAAATAGAAAAGGAATCACTCCAAAGACTGAGAATGAGTTGGGCTGGAAGTTCTGTGTGGGGCCGAGTTCTCCCCAGGAAGTTAGGGTTTGGGATCCAAGGCCCACGGGTCTCAGAATTCTCCTGGTGACAGAAGGCAGTGGGTCCCTGGTAACTGGTGACCTCCCTCCCACCTTCTCACACACTTTTTCCAATAAGACTAAGGTGGGGCAGGTGGCAGTGCTAAGCCCTGGTGAAGAGATGCTGTCAGCACAGGACCCCAAGACCGAGTCCTCAGCACAAAGGAGATTTATTTGCCCCAGAGGGACAAAGGGCAGGGAATAAGAGACAGAGACAGGAGACAGAGGATGAGGGAGAAGCAGAAGGGAACAAAGGAGAGAGAGAAGGAATATTCTCCAGAGGACAAAGGACTGCCTCTGGATAGGGAGGAGACAGACGTGGCCCATAGAAAAACGGCAGTTTATAAAGGTACAAGGGGAAGCCCCGTGTTAGGACGAGGTGTTTAATTCTGATTGGGCAGGTTAACTAGGTGAGCCAAGGGGCTTCTGATTGCTGGACTCCAATACTTCCATAGCTGGACCTTGGTAGTCAGCCTCAGGAGGAGGAAGTGGCCAAATAAGGAGCTAGACCTTGGTGGCTGGCTTTAGGAGTGTAATGGTTTTTAGCAAGGCAGAGGGAATGGGGAGAAGGGTAAGGCCTGTCAGGGCCATGTTCACCATGCTGGGTCTGCCAGAGCCATGTTCACCATGCTGGGTCTGCCAGAGCCATGTTCGCCATGCTGGGTCTGCCAGAGCCATGTTCACCATGCTGGGTCTGCCAGAGCCATGCTCGCCATGCTGGGTCTGCCAGAGCCATGCTCGCCATGCTGGGTCTGCCAGAGCCATGCTCGCCATGCTGGGTCTGCCAGAGCCATGTTCACCATGCTGGGTCTGCCAGAGCCATGTTCACCATGCTGGGTGTGCCAGAGCCGTGTTCACCATGCTGGGTCTGCCAGAGCCATGTTCACCATGCTGGGTCAGAGCCGTGTTCACCATGCTGGGTCTGCCAGAGCCATGCTCGCCATGCTGGGTCTGCCAGAGCCATGTTCACCATGCTGGGTCTACCAGAGCCATGTTCACCATGCTGGGTCAGAGCCATGTTCACCATGCTGGGTGTGCCAGAGCCATGTTCACCATGCTGGGTGTGCCAGAGCCATGTTCACCATGCTGGGTGTGCCAGAGCCATGTTCACCATGCTGGGTCTGCCAGAGCCATGCTCGCCATGCTTGGGCTGGCCAGAGTCCCTTCACTTGGTCCCATTTGACATGGTGGATGTCAGCTCCTGGGGGGAAACAACTGCTGTCCCCTGGAGTTGCCTCTGGCCCTGCTGTGGAATCAGCCTGGCTGTAGCTAAGCAGGGGACAAACCAAGATGGGGACAGTCAGGGAAGAATTCCACGGAAATGGTGAGGCCGGAAGGAACATAAACAGACTTTCCAATCAACTCTCGTTAGGAGTGTGAGATCTTACTTAAATAGCTCTACCCAGTATCTTCAGCTGGGGAGCAGCTCATGTTTCAAGCTACTGAGGCTTAGACTTTGTCAGCTGAGGCATGAAAACCTGAGCCATTATTCTGGTTCACATTTTTAACAGCATTTAGATCAGTGGTTCTCAACCTATGGGTCGCAACCCCTTTGGGGGTCAAATGACTCCTGCGTATCCGATATTTACATTATGATTCACAACAGTAGCAAAATTATGTTATGAAGTAGCAGCGAAAATAATGTTGTGGTTGGGGGTCAGCACAACACAAGGAGCCGTGTTAAAGGGTCGCAGCATTAGGACGGGTGAGAAGCACTGGTGTGGATCATTTCAGCTTTGTTTTTGCTGCAGCTTGACAGAATCACTTTCCTGTGTTTATAGACGTAACGGTCTCTCTCCAACATTTCATGGTGTTTCCCTTCCACAGCCACCTGACAGGTCAGAGGTTTAAGAACGAAGTGAGAACATCTTCACGGAGATCAGGTTTAAATGTAGATCCAAGAACTAGCAAATGTTCTGACCTATAAACTAATGCTCAACCACCTCAGCCCATCCAGGGGCTCCTTTGAGAACCGGGTACTTTGGGGGCATATGTTATTTTTAGTGTCTCGTGGCTGCATTTTGAGAAAAGGACTTGGTCTGATATTTTGTTCTGTTTTTCAAGGTGGTTGTATCTTTGATAAATGGTCGTCCAGGTGCAAAAAATTTCGCTTTCTCTGACACCCTGAGGGAGTTTACTAAAGCAACAAACATTCGCTTGCGATTTCTCCGAACCAATACCCTCCTTGGGCATCTTATCTCCAAAGCAGAGCGGGACCCCACTGTCACCCGGCGGGTGAGTGGCACTTTGTGAGCGCCCGATCGCCTGTGTTTTGTTGCTTGTCTTGTCAAATAAGCTCAACTCCTCTGAGTATGTTTCCCAGCCAGTGATCTTAGGTGGAGGGTGGGGCCTGTCCAAAAGAGATATGGCTATTTGAAGAAAAATTAACCAGGCCTGGTGGTGTAGGCCTGGAATCCCAGCTGCCAGGGAAGCTGATGCAGGAGGATTGCAAATGCAAGGCCTGGTTGGACTGCAGAATGAGTCTCAGGACAGCCTAGGCAACTTAGGTGTCAATCTGGCTCAGTGGTAGAACCCTGGGTTCAATCCCAAAGACAAGAAAAATCGTTATTTCCCAAACAGACTGTAGTCAGTCTGGTATTGGTGTGGGTGGGTAACTCTTGTCGTCAACAAGCCCCAGTGTCAGAGGCCTAAGAAGGCCTGGCTCATGTCACAGTCTGGTGTGTATCAGCTGGTGAGCGCAGCTCCATGCGGTCACCCTGGGGACCAGGCTCCCTGTTTCTAGTGGTGTCTTAGTGTCTTCCTTCCAATTCCCTGCTTCAGTTCAGCAGATGAAAGAGGGAGGAAAGAGGAAACCCACACACCCCAAGCTACAGAGGTCACTTCTGATGGAAGGCCTTGCTGGTCAGAGGTTGCAATCATGGCCTGGCAGCCTTTTCTAAAGCTCAGTGACATGGGGACTTCCTCCCCAGCGAAACTTCCCACTCTCTACCTGCCCTTATATGGAGAATGTCCCTGGGCCTGGAGGACTGACCTTATCTGAAAGCTCTCTAAGCCTGGATGCCTGATCTATCTCTAGGGTGACCTTGGCCCAGTTCCCTGCTGGAATCCTCCCCTGCTGTACATGTGGAAACGAAGACTTACATTAGGAGCTTTACTACAAGGCCCTGCTGCCACTAACCCAGCCTTACGATAGGAGTGTGCCACTTAATGAAATTAGGGTTTGTCCCCAGGCTTCCCAATCCTATATATTCCCTATACTCTGGAATAAAGCCGAGCTGATTCACTAGTCATCTCCCAGAGGGCTGTCGCCATCATATTCACAGCCATCTGATCTCTGTTCCCTGCTTCTGCTCCCTCCTTCCTGGTGGACCAATGATTTGGAGGAAGAAGCAAGACTACAGCTTCCACTGAGAAGATCTGGTCCTAATGTAGACCCTCCTAGGGAAAGATCTCCAAAACGTGACCTAGTGGAGGAGAACGTGGTGGTTCAGTAAACTCTGCAGTCTGAGGGAGAACTATGGGAACATCCCATCCTCCGGTGTTAGGATGGTACCCTGGCTTCTAGGGACAGAGGGGGCAGTAGAAGAAGTGACCTGAGCTTGCTCTTCTCCTGCAAGTGCCTCTTAGTGGCACAACCAAAAAGGAAGCTATGGAGCCAGATACAGGGCTGCTGATGATACAGGGGTCAGCCCAAGGACCAGGGGCAAGATCCACCTAGAAGGCTGACTGGAAGATGCCCACTGTACTGCTAGAGTTTGGCATTTTATGTAGTTAATAGCAGAGAGGTCAGAGGTGGACCGCCTAGGAAAGATTTGTTACAGTTTTGAGCATTTTCCAGAAAGGTCAGGTACCTTGTCTGTAGGTGACTCACCTGAATTTCCTGTGCTCTTAGCTCTTTCTGAACCCGTGGGTAGATGAGGACAGTGATAAAAATGAGCTGGGCATTCTGAAAAGCTACAAGGCCCCAGCTCACCACTTCCCTGCACTTCCAATTATCCTTGTGAGTGTTGCAAGATGTGTGTGTGTGTGTGTGTGTGTGTGCATGCATGTGTGCATGTGGCCTCCCCTGGGTCTGCTGCTAACTCTGGCTGATCTTTGGGAGTTTGAACTCTTAGCTCTAGCCTTTTTGAACATGAATTAGGAAGGTTCCAACCACTGCCAACAACTGATGACTCGTTCTACAGCTGGATCTGATCCATCTTTGTAAATATTTTCCCTCTTCCCACACCCCGGAGGGGCAGTTTGCACATAGTAGGTACAAAAATCATTTTTGGTAGATACATATGCTCAATGTATGAACAATCTTAAAACACATCATCTCATTCCAGTAGGCTGTCCGTATGATTTCCCCCCATAGGTAATTTTCTTCCCTGTATTTAAAGCATTTGATGTTTTAACGGACAAATTGTGAAGGCTTTTTAAAAAATTAAGTTTAGTTGAGGAATGCATTCATTTTGTAAGACAAGTAACAAGCAGCATGGCTCCCATTTGTGTTCAGGTCAGCAAGGAGAAATAGCCCAAGAGTGTAGAATAACAGAGAAGCCGAGTCACCCTTCTGCAGGTGAAGGCACGAGCTGCTGCTAATTCTCTTCTCTGTCATGCAGTACTATTACAGCATAAAGGACATCAGCATTGGTGGGCGGTGTGTTTGCAACGGCCATGCGGATGAATGTACGGCTGACAACCCTGAGAAGCAGTAAGTACGGAGGCGCCCATGCCACCCCTCCCCGCTTCCCCGCCTTGCTCTGGATGAGCCTAATTGTCGCAGTGCGTATGTATACCCTGGTGAAGAGTTTCAGGCTCTAGACCCCAATAGGAATGTTTCAGAGTTCACAGAAAGGTGGTGTGTATGTGTGTGTGTGTGTGTGTGTGTGTGTGTGTGTGTGTGAACTTTCCTTCCACAGACTACCAGTGGGTCCATGGCAGACATGACTAATCAATCACAGCACCCTATGGATAATATGGAACGCTGTTATCAAATCCCCAAACCCAAGACCATGCTGGACACTCACTAATAATTTTTATCCACAGTTTGATTTTGCATTTTTTAAATTAAAATTTTATTTTTATTTTATTTTGTGTGTCTGAATGTTTTGCCTGCATATATGCCCAGTGCCTGAGGAGTCCAGAAGAAGTCATTGATCCCCTGAGACTCAAGTTACAGACAGTTCTGATTTACCATGTGGCTGCTGGGAATTGGACCCAGGTCCTCTAGGAGTGCGGCCAGTACTCTTAACTGCTGAGCCATCTCTCCAGCCCCTGATTTTGACTTTATTTAATTTGGGGTTTCTACCATGTGTGACAGTTCCAACCTCAGGTTGGAATTGGCACCGACGGTGGGAACGCACATTAGGGTTTGGCTTATCATGGACATTCCGCCTTATAGAAAATCATGATTGACATGTGGTCAAATAGCCTCAGTCTCATTTAAATTCTGCCAATACAGAACAGTTCAGCAATGACAATCTACATGTATGAACAGGAACCAGCCTCTGCTTGAGATGGTCCAGGTACTTGATGGAGGAAGCCCATTTTGGACAATCAGTGAAGTTAGTTCTAGGCAGAATACAGTTTTAACCAACAGGGCTTACCATCCTGACCTCGCTACATGGATAGTAGCAGGATCGCACTTTTGATTCTGGGCTTTCAAATAGCCTACTAAACAGGAGGAGTCTGCTCAGGTTCATCTTTTGCTGTGTCACAACCTAAAATGTCAGCTGCTTAGGAGAAAATGATGGTGGATATTAGGCTAGGTAAGATGGCCATCATGGAAAGGACTCTCTAATTGGCTGAGTCTGAAGCAATTTTGTAGTAGATACAAAGTGAAGTGCTACCTCATCTTTAGTCTAGACTGAGAATCAGTACAGCAGTGGCTTGGGGATGTCAGTGCTGCCCAGGCAGGCACCGCCCAGGCAGGCACCATCCAGGCAGGCACCGCCCAGGCAGGCACCATCCAGACAGACAGGAACACCATCCAGACAGGCACCATCCAGACAGGCACACCATCCAGACAGGCACACCATCCAGACAGGCACACCATCGAGACAGGCACCATCGAGACAGGCACCGCCCAGGCAGGCACCATTTAGACAGGCACCATCCAGACAGGCACACCATCCAGACAGGAATACCATCCAGACAGGCACCATCCAGACAGGCAGGCACCATCCAGAAAGGCGCACCATCCAGACAGGCACACCATCCAGACAGGCACACCATCCAGACAGGCAGGCACCATCCAGACAGGCAGGTACCATCCAGACAGGCACACCGTCCAGACAGGCAGGCACCATCCAGGCAGGCACACCATCCAGACAGACAGGCACCATCGAGGCAGGCACACCATCCAGACAGGCACACCATCCAGGCAGGCACACCATCCAGACAGGCACACCATCCAGACAGGCACACCATCCAGGCAGGCACACCATCCAGACAGGCACACCATCCAGACAGGCACACCATCCAGACAGGCAGGCACCATCCAGACAGGCAGGCACACCATCCAGACAGACAGGCACACCATCCAGACAGGCAGGCACACCATCCAGACAGGCACACCATCCAGACAGGCACCATCCAGACAGGCAGGCACCAGTCTCCTTTCTGTGCTATGCTCAAAACTTCCCTATGAATATAGTTGGACCCTGTGTTCTTTAAGCAATATCCCTTACATATTCCTTCAGGCCAACATATGCCAAGTATTTCACTGGTACTGAGCTGAAACTGCCTCTGATGAGAGCCCACGTGGTCTCCAGCTGTCGTGCTGTGCCAGTTAAGTCCACGTCAGTGTGCCTTCGCAGACAGTAGAGCAGGGAGAAGGATGGAATCTTCTTTCCGGAGTGTGACTCTTCAGTTGGGCCATCCTCCCCACTGCTTCTTACATCAGGGCCATGGGGGTACCTGGAGGCCCAGCTAGGAGCTGTTCCACGATGGTTTTGAGTCTTCTTTCAAACCAGATGAGTGGTAACTCGAACGCAACCTTCCATTCCATTAGAAGGTCTTTTCCCCAGCTTCACTCCAGGTTTCAGAGAAGATGTGATTCACAGGAAACTTAGTACCTGCTTGTTCACTTATTTTTATTTCTTACTCATTTATATTTATTGATTTCTGTAGCCCAGGCTAGCCTGGATACTGTCTATCCTTCAGCCTCCATGGAGGGGTGATTATAGGTGTGAACCACCATGCCGTATTGTTCAGTTATTGTAACATAATGTGGTAGAGGAAAAAGATCTGGCACTTCAGGGTCAAAGTTCGGCTTGACATTTGGTTCTCTGTTATCACCACGTGACCTTTGGCAAACATCTTACTGTCTGCATCTTAGTTTCACCATCTGTGCGACAGAGACGATGGGGTTGACATAACGTGTGTGAATTGCTTTGTTCTGGTAACGGCACAGTGAACGTGCTGTGGATGACCCAACAATGGTGTGTGTGTCATAGATCATGTTTGCATACAAGAACAGAGGTGTTTGTTTAGTTTTGGTGCTGGGCATTGAACTCACAACCTGTGCATGCTTGACTAGCAGGAACAACTGATCAGGTGCTGGGGGGTGCAGCTCAGCTGGCAGAGTGCTTCTCTAGCAGGCACGGAGTGCTGGCTTTGAGCTCTAGCACCACATAAAGCTGGAGCCCATAAACCGGGCATGTGGCATACACCGATAGTCCCAACACTTGGGAGGCAGAAGCAGGGTGGAAGTGCAAGGTCTTCCTGAGCTACATAGTGAGTTCAAGGTCAGTCTGGGATAAATGAGAACCAGTCTCCAACAAAATAAAACATCGAATCAATCCAAGCCAAACAACTTTTCAAACTCAGGACGCCAAGGCAGGAGTACTGCCCTGAGTTTGGTGGTATACCTACAACAACTCTTCATTTACCAAAATATGCTTTGCCTTCGTGCTCAGGTTCCGGTGCGAATGCCAGCACCACACCTGTGGGGAGACGTGTAATCGCTGCTGTGCGGGTTACAACCAGAGGCGCTGGCAGCCTGCGGCTCGGGGGCAGCACAGTGAGTGTGAAGGTGGGTGCTGACGTGGGGCTCCTCTCCTCTCTACCTGAGGTCACAAAGAGGATGGGGTCATGTCAATTTCAGAGACTCAGTTCTGTTTATTATAAGGCAGACCCCCCTTTACTCTAGATATGTGTTTCGGACCCCTTATGGATGCTGATTTCAAGGATATAATGGAGACCCCCGTGATGTCCCATATGCTCTGCTACATTCACGGTTATGAGAAGGTTGAACTCATAGATTGGGCACAGTAAGAGATGAGCAGCAACTAACAAGAAATAGAACTGTGACGACACCAGATTGTGATAAACTGGCCAGCGTCACAATGTGCGCACTCGAGAGCCTTTATTAGTAAGACGGGGCACTCTCCATGTCTGTTCAATATAGTCCTGGATTTCCTGCCAGAGCACTAAGACAACAAAAGGAGATCAAGGGGATACAAACTGGGAAGGAAGAAGTCAAACTTTCACTAGTTGCAGATGATATGATAGTGTACATAAGTGACCCCAAAAACTCTACCAGGAAACTCCTACAGCTGAGAAACTCCTTCAGTAATGTGGCACGATACAAAATTAACTCAAAAAGTAAGACAAGGGTCACAGGAACCTGAGACCCTGCAAGCTGATCTCATCACCAACGTGAATCCAGGTGACTCTTGGGCTGGAAGCAACAGCCACGAAAAGAAGCTTTCACCGCGCTGCACTTCCCCCATGGCCCACAGTTTGAAACATGAAATGTCGATTTTTGTGACTCTATTTAATATTTGTAGACTGCAGGTAACTTAACTATGGAAAATGTAACCACTGATAAGAGGGAACCAGTATAAGGAAAACATCAGGAAAGAGTCCTGAATTCAAATATAAGAAAAAATCTTAAGTGTATACATGGTACTTTCATGTATGGATCGGGCTGAGTGTTTTAACGTGTCAGTCTCTCTTTTTAGCACTTTTAGGGTGTGATAGCAGATGGTGACAACGCTGTCTTGAGGGCCGAGGGCTGGAGAAAGAGATGGGAGTGACGGCTAAGCCTGATGCACACTAGGATGCTGTTGTACTAGGATGCTGTTGTACTAGGATGCTGTTGTACTAGGATGCTGTTTGTTATACTAGGATGCTGTTGTACTAGGATGCTGTTGTACTAGGATGCTGTTTGTTGTACTAGGATGCTGTTTGTTGTACTAGGATGCTGTTTGTTGTACTAGGATGCTGTTGTACTAGGATGCTGTTGTACTAGGATGCTGTTGTACTAGGATGCTGTTGTACTAGGATGCTGTTTGTTGTACTAGGATGCTGTTTGTTGTACTAGGATGCTGTTGTACTAGGATGCTGTTTGTTGTACTAGGATGCTGTTTGTTGTACTAGGATGCTGTTTGTTGTACTAGGATGCTGTGTGGATTAAATCGTGCAGAAGGTGGGAGAGATCGGAGAAAACAAGAAAATAGTGGGAAACTGCTTTTAACTCACATCTGTATTAGAAAGTTAAGGAAAAGATGGGTTTTGACACACCCCACAACATCTGCATTATTTTTTGTGTTGCTGTGATACGATTACCAACGAAAGCAACTTATGAAGGATGATAACTGGGTTCTGCCAGGTCAATTTCCGAGAAACACCAACGTTCAGACCATATTGTGGAACTGCTATGAACATTTTAATCAGATAGCGTAGTGGTTGTGTTAGTCAAGATTATACCATCTGTTTAATTTTATGTCCTGATCTTTTTCACTGATTTTTTTAAAAGATTTTTTTGACATTCTGTCCCAATCGTCATGAATTCTTTGGTGGCATATAGTATCATCACAGTAGAACTCCAAGTCAATATGGTGGGGGTTAGTGGAGTGCCGCTGTGTGCCTAGGACCATGCTCTATCACAAACAAAATATGTGCAGCTCCATCTTCATAGGATTTATAGTCAGCCAGGTGTGTTATTTATCTACAGTTAGACATGAACCTAATTCCTATATTGGCTGATAGGAGTTGGAATATAGACTTGGAATCAAATATAAGATTTGGAATCAAACAAGAACAGGACTGATTTCTGGCTCTCTTGTTTATGGGCTATGTAGCTGTGGATCATCTTGTAGCCTTGCTTCATCTCAGTTTTCCTATCTGTGGTATGGGGATAATGGCACCTATATTAGAGAGTAGATTAAATGCAACAATGCATATAAACATACCACACAGTAAATAAAGAGCTGAACAGTAGTTTGTAGTAATGTCAACAGTGGCAGTAGTCTGTGTACACAACTATAATGGGTATTTTGATTCATCATTGTTATAATTATATATCTTTTCTTTTTTTTTTTTTGGTTTTTCAAGACAGGGTTTCTCTGTGTAGCTTTAAGCCTTTTCTGGATCTCGCTCTGTAGACCAGGCTAGCCTCAAACTCACAAAGATCTGCCTGTCTCTGCCTCCAGAGTGCTGGGATTAAAGGCGTGCGCCACCACCACCTGGCTATAATTATATACCTTTTAAGAAAAGAGAAATCTTTCATTTACTGTCAAAAAGAAGGGGCTATAAAGTACACAATCTTTTATATAGTAGTCTTTGTGTAAAAAACAAACAAACCTGTAATTCTCTACAGAGTATCTCTAGTATTTCAGGACAGACTTTATTGTAAGCCACAGAGCAGAGATCCTGTCTGGGAACTCACTAATGTTGCATAGTAATTTGACCAAGAGTGCTTTTCTTCCAGCCTGCAACTGCCATGGGCATGCCACAGACTGTTACTATGACCCGGATGTGGAACAGCAGCAGGCGAGCTTGAACACCAAAGGCACCTATGCAGGGGGAGGAGTCTGCATTGACTGTCAGGTGAGACGCCGCATAAGTAGGTGTTGGCCTGGAATCCAGTCTTCAAGTAGATCCATGTGGCAAAGCTGTCACCATAACAAGAGGGGCCCAGACAGGCCCCCCACTATGTCGGGGCGGGGGGGGGGTGTGAGCTGGAGGAAAGTACAAGAGCAACCAGCTGGGACACAGTAAGGCCTTCCACAGATGGCTCTGAAACAACAAGATGTTATGTGAAAAACTTAAGCCTTGATCCCTGCTCACATATATAAAGTTGACTTGGTATTGAACAATGGACGAAGAGTGAGCTGAAGCTGTAAAACCTGAGAGAAAAACACAGAATCCCTGTGTGATTCAGAAGGTGAGAGACTTTCCTCAGTCATAGAAAGCTGTAATCATGAAAGATGAAGAAATCCGATTTCACTGAAGTGAAAAACTTCCGCTCACTCCCACTAAAGAAAATGATCGGGCAAGCTGCAGACAAGGAGAGAATATTCACAAACTGAAGTCTGTCAGATGGTCGGTAACCACAACAAATAAAGAGGTCCTAAGCTCTTAAATGAAGACAGGTAACGCCCACATACACACAATAACCAAACAGCCTCTGATGAGTGTTTAAGTATGTGAATGACCAGTAAGCTGGCATTCAAGAGCTGAGCTGCTTCCATCAGGATGAACATGCCAGTCAAAACCACAAATCACCGAGATGGCAATTATTAAAAAGCCCAGCAACTAAATTTCAGTGAGATGTGAAACAACCATAGATAGCATTCCCCCATCAATAGAAATGCCAAATGGTGTACCATGGCTCCGGCAAAGGCCCAACAATGTATAAAATGCAATGAAACATGCACCTTCCTACACTGTGATAAACCCTACTCCCAGTTTATTTATAAAATACAGAAGCCGGGCGGTGGTGGCGCACGCCTTTAATCCCAGCACTCGGGAGGCAGAGCCAGGCGGATCTCTGTGAGTTCGAGGCCAGCCTGGACTACCAAGTGAGTTCCAGGAAAGGCGCAAAACTACACAGAGAAACCCTGTCTCGAAAAAAAAATAAAATAAAATAAAATAAAATAAAATAAAATAAAAAAATAAAAAATAAAATACAGAAATGTTTTGGTTGTGAGCCAAACCTTTAATGGCCTAGCCATCTCTCCAGCCCCAGAAATGCTTGTTTTCCAATAGCCTCGGTCATCAGTAGTAGCAAGACAAATTCTTGCTCAATAGCATAACAGAACACTAAAGGGCAGAGAGGACCTTGGGCTGATGCTACATCACAGCACTGAGGATTTTAGGAGCAGTGTGGTAATGGAAAAATCAGCTTTCACAAAGGGTTCATGTGTGTGGCAGCCATTGGCACAGAATTCTTAAATACAAGTTAGTAGAGAAAGTATCAGAAGTATGACTAGCTCTAAAGAGGTGTAGTGGTGAGAGGCTGACTGGGCAGGAACATGGGGATTTTCTGAGGTAAGGTGTTGTTTTATACTGAGATAAGAAATTGAGTTTGGTGAATGTATGATTAAGAGTTTTGTATGTACCAAATATGTTTTATAGAACAAAAATCACAAGCATGTGTTGAATGCCAGTTAGTTAAGTCCAGGCTTAAATACTTGGATGGCTGGCACCTGTAACATTTGGGAATACACAAAAAGTCAGATGTTGATGCATGGACAGAGGAAGAGGTTGGGGAATGTTTATTATGTAGCAAATAAATAGAGTAGGATGTTCATGGTGATCTGTGGGTGGGGCTTGTCTGACTGATCACTGTGAAAACTTCCCGTAACAAATGCTGAGGCAAAGGGGAAGGGAAGAGGCTGGATGGCTTGCCTGCATCCGCTCCTTCTTGACTCCTGTTTCTTGTGGTAACACTGACGTACTTGGCGAAGACTGGCGGTTACCCAGGTTGTTTGGGGTGGTGCTCAGAGGTACGCTCTCTCTCTGTTAACCAAATGAGGTTGACCGTCTCCCATGAAGACGGCACTTGCTCCCTAGTTATTCACATCCAGTGAGGTCAATAAGGTATTTGTCTCACTATTCCAGAACCATCTGTTTTTCACACGACACCTTGTAAAACAGATGGGAATCCAGCCACAGAACACATGGTTCTGTTCTGCCCCAAACCCTACCACGCACAGAAAAGGTATTTAAAAAGCAAAATGCACCCTTTCTCCAGAACTCATTATAAAGTGAAAATGAGGAAGTCGTGTTGTTTGAAAAGAGCAGCAACTCCAAAAGATTCAAGAAGAAAGCAAATGTGAAACACATATTCCAGACAGGGTTCAAGGCTGCAAATGTCAGAATGACGTGGAGCCCCAAGAGGCCACAAAAGGAGCCGATTGGGGAGCTAGAGTCAAACTCCTAACACTACACCAGAATCTATGAAACACAACCTGTGCTGAGCAGTGTTTTCAGGCTTGATCTTTTCTGAAGCCAGACTATACATTCAGTGTGGTTTTAGGACTTTTGTGGGGATGGACAGGCAGATTCAGAACTTACTAGCAGAGAATACAAGACTAGATTGTTAGAAATGAGTAAGTGTGGGACACCCAGCCTCTAAGAATCAAAACTGTTCTGAATCTGTACTTGGGTATGGACTCGGCATGGGGATTACTGCCAGAAACTAACAACCTAAGACAGCTCATGGGAACGGCACAATTTGATTTTAATGTCATGTCATTCCTAATAGAAAAGATGGACATTTTATAAGTGCTATTGGGACACTTGGTTCTTTGGGGAAAAAATGAACTGTATTTTATGCCATGCACACAAGGACGTGAAAGTCTTCACTGGTAAAGGAAGAGAAGAGGGGCCACAGGGCCGGCCATCTTGGTGATCTGGTTTGAGTTTGTTGGTAAAGAACACACAGCCTACAGCAAATTCTGTCCCCTAGAAATGCAGGAATTGTGCTGTTTCCCACCATTTCTGTTCAGTGTCTGCAAGTGGAAAGTGATGATTAATCTGCCATCATCTCAGAGCACACACACAGGCTGTACCCAGACACCTTCACGTAGTATCTCAGTCAGTTTGTACGGCTATAATGAAATACCTGAAATGGGTTAATTCATAAAGAAGAAACTTTTACTTTTGCATAGTTCTGAGACCATGAAGTCTGGGATCAAGACGGCAGCCTGTTCGGTCATCTGGTGACAATCTGTCTTTACATGGTGGAAGGCAGAGGATAAAGGGCCAAATTCTGTGGTCTCCTTTCTAAGGTCTGTAATCCACTCCTGAAGGACAAGCCTTTATGACTGAATCACTTCTCAAAGCCAGTGTCTCTTAACACTATTATACTGGCCATTGAATTTAAGCCTGAATTTTGAAGAAGACCCAGCTGAACTGTAGCAGATAGTTGTAGGCAGCGTTTTTAGTCAGGACCACTGGCTCCCCAAATAACCACACAGAGATTTATTATTTATAAATATTTGGCTGATAGCTTAGGCTTGTTACTAGCTCTTACTACTTAAATTAATCCATATTTCTTATCTATGCTCTACCATGTGGTGGTACCTTTTTTCAACATGGCATGTCCATCTCCTGCTCTCTCTATATCTCACTAGTAACTCAGCCCTCCTTCTTCCCAGTTTTCTCTCAGTCTGGCTCTCCTACCTAACCTCTTTCTGCCTAACTATTGGCCAGTTGGCTCTTTATTAAACCTATGAGAGCAAAACATCTTCACAGTGTACGAAAGGATTATTCCACAGCAGATAGTCATGGTGATAGAGTTAGATTCTTGTCCTGAATAGAAAGCAGTTACCAGAGGCACATATAGACTCTATTGGTATTGGTTTATTTTATTTCTTGGGTTTCCCATTTTAACTGTTGGAATAGGGTATGAGATATTCTAAGTAAAGTGGCCAATTTCATGAGTTGTGGTATCTGAGTAGATAAGGGAATGAGCCAGACATCCATTGGGAGCATTGGAGTAACAGAAGGACAAGAGGCCTTAGTAAGGAGCAAGATCCCAGGATAGTTGGAGGATAAGTGAGTCAGGAGAAGGGCAGATAATTCCAGGAAGGCACCAAAGTCTAGTTCATGTGGAATCTTTGTAAGGAAAATTCATTCTGATCTTCAGGGACAAGGTGGCTAATGAGTGAGCAGTCTCCACGTGCTTGAGATTCACAGAGATGGAAGGTGATGGGGGAGGTACAGTCAAAGAGTTGAGAGCAAGAGGCAGAGGGTTAGTATTTGTCTAAAGGTCAAAACATGTTGGAAAAGCTCCATGTGGTGGAATCCAGACCTCAGACAGTCAGGGCAGGGCCTGGCTTCTGGGGGAACACTCCATAGAGTGCTGCCCAGGGGACCCGGGTGATAGTTCAGTCTGTAGCTTTTGCTGTGCAAGCATGAGGCTTGGATTTGAGCTGTAAAACCCTTGTGGATGAAGCATGTTCTGGCTGGCAAGACGGCTTAATGGATAAAAGCACTTGCAATTTAAGCTTGAGGACCTGGGTTCAATTCCTGGAGTTTGCAAGAACCAAGTTGTCCTCTGACCCCTATGTTTACCATCACACACACACACACACACACACACACACACACACACACACACACACACACACATACACATCCTTTTCTCCGGGTGGAGCCAGAGCAGCCAGTAGGAAGGAGACAGGCTTTTTGCCTGCAGAGGGCGCCATTACACTTACTCGGCTTGGGTCTCTGTGGTTCTCATTTGATGCTGAACAGGCCCAACTTCAAACACCCACTCCTGCGGCTGGCAGGACTGCTTCCTCTAGACCGCCACTGTAA
Source organism: Peromyscus eremicus (assembly GCF_949786415.1). Lineage (NCBI taxonomy): Eukaryota > Metazoa > Chordata > Mammalia > Rodentia > Cricetidae > Peromyscus > Peromyscus eremicus. Next base: position 3,053,890 of record NC_081435.1, read on the forward strand.
ACCTGTGAAGCCACCTTGACGCTTGTGTCTTGCCCTGCCTGTGCTCAGTCCAGCCAGGACCCTGCTGTCCACAAATCCAATGGCATGAGTTGCCCTCTGACTGTGGAGGCCTTAGAGAAAACCATCCAAAATAGGCTTTATTTTATCTGCGGTGTCTGTTCTCTCTGGGTCCTTCGCTGCTATTCAGGCACAAATTGAGGCAAGGAGCCAAGGCCGCCCACCTCAGAGAACAGTTCTCACGTCCTGCTCTAATTGGATTGCTAGCCAAGGTTAGCCACAGTAGCAAGCAGTGGAATGGAAGGTGGATGGCATTTGATGGGAAGAGTGGGCGGGCTGGAGCTGTTTCCTATTTGTTCACAAGGTTCATGTGAAAGCTAGCAGGGTGGCCATGATGACCTTGGTGCTAAAGTGGATTCAGATTTTTAGCCCACAGGACAAGAGTGGTAAAAACCAAGGGTCTGTGGTTAATAAAATCCTGCAGGGAGAGGACACAGACCGGGCCTTTGTTCTCCCTGAGTTTTGGTGCAGGTTCCGTGTGGATCCCACTGCGTTCATTCTTGTTGGGTTGCTTTTCTTGTCCTCTCGGCGCTGACACTGTCCCAGGGCTTTTCTAGGTGAGAGGGAACAGAATTGAGCTGTGACGTGTATTTCTTGGAAACCGATGATGTGTGTGGGTTATTGATTTTGTGGCAACTGTAAGGATTAACCATGGACTGGAAAAAGCCACCTGACTCAAAACTGAGCTCTGCGTATGAGCCTCATGCTTGCATTGTCCATTCACACAATGAAAATATCCTGAGAATGATGGAAACACAGATACAATTAGAATGACGAGAGACAGAGATTTTTATACACTTTCCTTCCAAAACTGGGAAAGATACTGATTCTCATGCACCATCTCATTCTTTGAGCTAAACCAGGGCTGCTGAGTGTCCATCCATTGGTTCTTCTGAGCAACGCTATACGGACTGAAGCTACAGGGACATTGAGGGTTATTATTTTTTCTTACTCAAGTGTCAAGTTCATTAAAGCAATTTATTTATTTTAATTTATTTTTAGAGGGGGAATCCAGGGCTGCCAGTTTATTGAACATTCCTTATTTCCTTTTCCCATGTGTGTGGTGGGGATTTCAGGGCCAAGGCGAGTCAGTGTCCTAGGACACATTTCGGGTCCTGTGACAGGGTCAAGTCGGACATTTTTAGGGGCTTTGGGACTTTGATTTTGTAGGAGAGAATTATTTCTGTGGTGGATTAGCACAGACTAAAGAATGCTGGGCTTCTTTGGTGTCCTTTGTAAATTTCGTTCTTTCTCTTTCCTCTAGCACAACACAGCGGGCGTGAACTGTGAGAAGTGTGCAAAGGGTTACTACCGGCCCTATGACATGCCCGTGGATGCGCTCCATGGATGCATCCGTAAGTCTCATGTCATGACTATGACAGTGTGTGTATACTGCCCCAAGGGTGTCATAGCTCGGGGACATTGGTGGCCTTTGTCCCTTGCCTTTGTATTACCGGTTCTACTTCTTTCCAGCTCTGCTATCTCAGGAGACTCCATATTTTCTCTAAACCCCAGAATTCTTACGTATAAATAATGATGATAATAAATGTATTTCCTAACAGTAGGTGAAATACTATCAAAAGTGTGCAGGGAAGCACTTAATTCAGTCAATCAGTCACCTATCAAGCCTGTAATAGACGCTGCATCTTCATTTTTTTTTAACTGGTTTGACCTGTTTCTATGTTTTCCAATAATTTCAAGTTTGTCATAACGAGCATCAAAGCAGCATAGTATCGAGTCCACAAAGATTTAATCATCGTCATGGTGGTTAGCTGTAGGTGAGTGCTTACTATGCACAAGAGATTGTGTAAGACAATGGGCATTGCTGAGAGGTGCGAGGACAAGTGTGCTTTACTAATACAGCGAGGGACTGGTCACTCAGTGATTATTTTTCCTCTTAGCTTGCAGCTGTGACCCTGAGCGTGCAGATGACTGTGAACAGGGGTCAGGCCGCTGTCACTGTAAGCCAAATTTCCACGGGGACAACTGTGAGATGTGTGCAGATGGGTACTATGATTTTCCATTTTGCTTGAGTAAGTATCCAGTGTAGGTGAGCGCCCCCTTTCTGGCCCATAGCCAATCTCCGTGTGTGAACAGTGGAGAGCATGGACGGTACGAGGGGCTAGAAACAGGACCAAGCAGGTCGCATTTACATCAAAGCATTTCCCTAGGTCTCAAAGAAATTTTAGAATTATGTTTAGCTTGGCATTGTACAGTAGATATTGCCATTTTAATAGGTCAAGGACTCAAATACTGTGAAATTCAACTTGATAGTAACCCATGAGTGTGACTTCATAGAGGCTTCATAGACCTAGTGCATCATTCTTTGCAGGGTTGGGGGCAAGAAGGTGTGTTTTCTCTTCTCCAGTGCACAAGAGGGCAGCTGCCGGGGCCCTCGTCTCCCTCCACCCACTACAAAGATCTGAATGAATACTTTAACATATTCATGAGGAATATATATACATATACATATACATATACATATACATATACATATATTCTGTCTCAGGAGAAGTGTGATGTATTCTGTCTTGGTAGAATGTGGTGGGAGAAGTGGGGACCTGGGACCGACCTGTTCAGTGTGTACGTGCTGTCCTAGAACGGTGATGAAGCAGCAACCGTTTCACTGTGGAGACGTTCCTACTCTGGATAATCAACTATAGTTTAGGAAACAATGTCTGAAGCCATTGACTGTTTCAGGTGCTTGCCCATTTAGAATCTAGAATTGTGGGATAGGTTCCACAGAAACTGACCCTGCCTTTTCAGTGGGAAAAAGAAGAGGACACTTCAATTATTATTTTTTTTAATGGAGTAAGCAAAAATTCAGGGAAAAATCTTAGAAGAAAACCTTTTTTCAAAGCTACTCTCAGTTTTACTTTAAAAAAAAAACACATTAAATTTCTGTTTAAAAAATAACCATAAATTCTATTCATGTTTAGGCATAGCTATTCTTTGGGCATAACTGTTATGAGTGATTTAGCAATTGTGAGCATAAAACACCCCCCCATTTCCTTTTGCTAATCAGCTAAGCACCCTGGCTTCAGTTATGAGGCTGTTGGCCATAGGGAGTGCAGGGCCTTTCCCTAAATCAGTCTCTACGCGTCACTTTTCACTGAAGGAGGGGCCTTCTTCCTGCTCAGTGCAGCTTGGTGGTGTGTACTACTATCTCTGTAATCTGTGTTTTTAAATAAATTATTTTATAGGAATTCCAGTCTCTCCCGTTTACACTCTGAGTCCAGAAGACCCGGTAGCTGGCAATATAAAAGGCAAGTAGCCTCTTTTGGGTTTAATGTCAATGAAAATACTATGTTCCACTTCCTTCCTGGTTTCTGGGCACACTGCCAAGTCCAAGTGAAGTTCCAGAGTGCCGTGGGGCTTTTGCAGAGTCTCCTGGCCATTCTCAATTGTAGTCTATCTTTCAAAAGGGCACTGCCCAATTCAGGATACTGGTTGGAGCCTGGATTATAGATTGCCAGTTTGCTCAAAATCCTTCCATAGTGGCCTTCCTGTCCTACTTGGCCACCTGTCCTACCCACCCTAACTTAGTGCAAGTACTCTATCTGGGAGGTGGTTCCAGGAAACAGCAGGACAGGAGTGAGAAGGGCATGTGTGTGAGGTGTGAGAGCATCAAAGCCCTCTGCATCCTGGCCGAGGTTCTGCGGTCACGTAGTAGTCAGGGTCTGGGCTGCACATGGAGTGCAGGAGGTGAAATTACGTCGGAAAGGGAGGCTAGGAATGGGAGGTTTACCAATGAAATAGTCAGGCGTGGGAAAGAGGGAGTACATAGTCCTTAGATAGGACTGTCCAGTAGGCAAAAAGCCCAGAGGTGTGACCGTGAGATGAGGGAAGAGTGGCCAGGAAGGGAAGTGCCGGGGCCTTATGACAAGCCGTTGACAGCCACTGTGAACATTTAGTGTTTGTTTGGAATGAGGTAGAATGACAGAGAGACATTACATGTAAGGACCCTTCTGGGTGCTGTTCTGAGAACAAATTGCAGGGGAGAAGGGGTGCAGAGACCCAATGGGAAGCCATTGCAGCCACCTAGGAGGAAATGATGGTGGCTGAGACCCAAGTGGCATCCCCGGAGGAACAGGAGATGGGCAGGTGGTGGGTGTCTTCCACAGAGAGAACCGGACAGACTTGAAGGGGGATTTCTAAAAGATAAACAGGGCTGTGGCAGTGCTGGCTACCACATGGAAAGGTCACGGTCACGACAGAACCCAGTGTTAGTTTTTAGAGCTTTATTAGGAGGGAAAGGGGGGAGGGGAAAGAAGAGAGCCAGGCCTGGAGAGAGAGAAAGATGGTGATGGTGGTGGTGGTGGGGGGAGCAGAGCAGAGCAGGGAACAGAGAGAGAACATGGGGTCTGCATCCAGCTTTTTAAGGTATGTACGTAGTCGCCAGTGCCCCCTTATGATGTAAGACGCAAGACCCCGAGCTATGCATGTGCAGGAGTGAGGGCAGGATCCTAACAAGTTCTACATTAGGAACAGAATATGTGGGGAAGAGAAGACTCAGGTTGTCTCCAGGACGTTGGGGCTGACTGTACACACAGAAGGGAGAAGCCACCCTTTATTGAACCCAAAAGGCTACCGACCAAATGTAGTCTGCATGCGTGGGAGAGGCGCAGGCGGGGGCAGCCATGGAGACTTGTGGGAACGTGCTCTGTTTGCTCTCTGAAATAAGAAGCACACATGTTAGAGCCGGCAGTGAGGAAGGTAAAGAGGGCTTGGTGTGGAGGGAGAAGACGTGAGAGTCATCCAGGGGTGTGAGCTTAGGAAACGTCCCAGGACTGCTGGGTGGCTCTGGGGCTCCCTCGAAGTCAGTTACAATTGGCTTCATCTACCTCCCTGCCTCAGCCCTGCCTGCTGCTCTACCCACGCCTCTGACAAGCCAAGTCTCCGTGTGCCTGTGAGGAGGGCTGGGGGAGGGTGGGTATACTTGGCTTGGCTTGTAATCCTCTTAGTGCGGAGGGTCTGTGGCATGATGCCCATGGTGGGAATCAGCCAGCATTTTCTTAAACATTTGTAAATGAACTAGAGTGGAACTTAGAGCCTTGGCAATACACAGCTCTGGTTTCTCTCGCCAGAATGTTTGGATCTCCCATTTATCGTCCATTTATAGTCACCTCTTTGTTACTCTGTTTCTTCTTCTCTCCAAAGAGGCTTGTGGTGACCTCAGGGAAAGAGGGTTAACTGAACATGTTGAGAAGTTCAGGTTATCTGCCACAAAATGCTAGGGAAACCTTGGAACACAGCCTGGTAGAGAATAAGTAAATTAGCACAGTAAAGCTGGAGAATTCAGACACAGTGATCCACCTCAGTTTGCTGACTTATTAATTCATTTTAATTATTGGTTTTGTGGTGTATGTCTATACCAATCTGTGCACATGTGTATGTACGTGTGTATATGTATATGTGTGTGCATGTGCAATCATGCACACGCATCTAGAAGCCAGAGAGTGGCAAAACATATCTTTCTCAGTAGCTTTTCACCTTATTTTTGAAACAAAGTCTCTTCCTAAACCTGGAGGTCACCAATTTGGCTAGACCGACTGGCCAGCAGGCCCCTGGGTCTGACCCTCTCGTCTCCATCTGCCCAGCATTGGGGGTATAAGTACATGCTTCTGTGCCTGGAATTTTACATGGGTGTTGAGGATCATAGTCAGGCCCTCATGGGTGCACAGCACACACTTTACCAACTGATCTGCCTTGCCCTATTAATACATTTTAAAAACACCGAGTTTGGGACTTAATTATTGGTAGAGCATATTAGAAGTACAAATTTATAAGCTACCAGCAAATGCAGAGCACTGGATGAAGCGGGCCTCCCTCCTACCCCTGAGAATTCTAGCCTCTGAGACCTGTAGAAGATTGTGTGTCCTTGAGTATAGCAGTTCTTAACTAAGCATGTGCTTTAAAAAATTGTTTTTTATTCCTGCCTGTCACTCAGGGTCTTGATGTAGGTTTTCCGGATGGAGCCTGGGCTTGTGGTCTGGAGACTTGTCCTGACTCTGGACGCTTCTCATTAAGGAACATTGACTCAGCCCGGAGAAGCTCCTGTGTAGCAGTTGTCAAGCTTTGCTGTGAAGGATCAGATAGGAACAACTTCTGAGCTTTGGGGATTGATGGATCCTGTCACATGTCCTCAACTGCTGTTGAGGGGACCACAGCTAATATGCAAGCGAAAGCATTGGGCCGTGTTCCAATAAAATTTATTTTTCTAAAAACGGGTATATTTGGCTCTCATCCAAAAGTTTACAGACCCCCAGTGTAGGGTAAAATGGACTAGCCAAAGAAACCAACCCTGGCCCTGAAACCAGAGCCAAAGAAACACACTTTGGCTCTGGAACCAGAGCCAAATCTGCCCCTGATCAACTGTGCATGAAACCAACCAATCCCTGAGCAGGAAAACCAACCAATTCCTGAACAGAAAAACCAACCAATCCCTGACCACAAAACCAGCTAATCCCTGAGCATGAAATCTAGCCAATCTGAGCTTGCCCAAGCTCAAGGGGATTGAAATCTGACTAATTCCCACCCTGAAAATCTTCTCCCTGGGAAAACTCCACCCCTAAGAAGCACTATATAAGCCCTGTGCCTGTTCAGGTAGTAACTGTCCTTCACCCTGGCAGGGGCAGCCACTCCCCTGGATTTCTCCCTCCCAAATAAATCTCTTCAAAGAGTTTTGGGTAAAGACCTTCTTTCGCCAGAACAGAGCAGAATCTCTGCTGGGAAACTCCCAAGTGGAGTGGAGCAGAGAAGCAATGGATTTCTCTGCTGGGAAACCCCCTTAGGGAAGCAGAGCAGAGCTCAGCTGTCATGGCTCTCTCTCGGAGAGGAGCAGAATTGCCACATCCTGCGGGGAGACCATCCCCCACCGGACCCCAGCTTCAGGTATAGCCTGACTTCCGAGAAGTCAAGATACCTTTCTCCTCACAGCTGTAGGTATCCAGGATACCTTCCCTTCACAGCTGCAGGTGTAGCCTGACTTCTGACAAGTCAGGGCGCATTTCCCTCCAGAGCTGTAACACATGCATCCAGGACCACACCAGAGTCCCTGAATGTGCACTTCTATTTTACTAGAGACTCCTATCACCAGCTAAGACTGGGACAATTCGTCTAGAAGAACAGCCCTTCCTGTCCATTGGTATTTCATCTCATCTGCATACCTACTGAATATATGTTTTAAATATATATATATATATATATATATATATATATATAAAATATATTCAAAATATATTTTTTAAGAATGCATCTTGAGGGATGTCTCAGTGGGTAGAGTGCATGCCACACAAGCAGGAACATGAGTTTGGATCTCCAGGCTATGTGTGGTGTTGGCACAGCATCTCACATCCCAGTGTTCCTATGGAGAGACAGGAGGTGGAAATAATGGAATCTCTTGGAGCTCATAGGCCAGTGTGGTATACAGAGATGAGGCTCTGTCCCCAAGGAGGTGGAAGGTAAACACCAGCACGAGATTTTCCTGATTCCACACACAGAGTAGCATGCATATACCACCCCACACAACTTGCAGGTTCTCACGCAAATGTTATAAGAATGCATTTATAGTATATATGTAGAATTCTTGTCATTAGTTTTAATGCTGTATAGAAGCATATTGTTTTAGGTATAAGTCTTGCTGTGATTTAAAGTATTTGGAAATACATATATAGGTTATATTCAAAGGCTTCATATTACCCTGTCATTTGAGCTGAAGAACTTGGGCATCTGGGGGTTTTAAGTCCATAAGGGGGGAGGGAGTGCCATGGAATCCCCCACCAGAAAGTACTAAGGAATGACTGTGCTTGATAAGGATTCCAGACACTGAAGAAGAGACTCTAATTAGGCAAATAGCTATGTGGATTTGACTATTTTTAGGCTTCTATCTTTATCTCATAACTGGATATTATTATCCAGTTCAGATGGAGGAACCAGTTATATATATATATATCTCCACTTGAGCATTATTAGTAGAAAGGAGGTGTGTCATAGACACATCTCTAAGGGATCCCTTTAGAAGTGATCATGAAGCCTGTTATTCCCTCGAAATACATGCTCAAGGACATGAGACTGCCCATGTGGGTTCCTCTAGTCCTCCAAGTTCAAATTGCAGTGAGAAGGAGAGCCCAGGTATCTACTCTCTCAGGGAAATTGTGGTGATCCGGGCTGGTTCTGTAGAGCAGCTCGTCAGGCCTGCAGACAGGCCAGCCCTGTATTATTACAGGGGCAGAGTTCCTGAAAAGATTGTGGAAAGGTTTGCAATCTCCCCAGTCTCCCACCCACTTTGTAAAGAACTGTTTGCTATTGTCAAGGTCCTGACTCAAGCTGGTGGCTGCGGTCTAGCGGATGTGTTAAACAGGGAACACCCCAAAAGGTCTGGGTAATCTCTCTGGCACATGCTTTCCAGGGGGTGCCCTCCACAGGATGGGCATTTCATCTGGCAGATGGACTAGGGCATCACTGAGGGCTTGGAGCTTAGCAGATGTGGCTTAGAGATGGACAAATGGGTTGTGACCGCTCCATCCGGAGGCTCTGCCGATAACATAGAACTGAAGGAGCGGCGTTTACTGAGGGCAATTGAGGCTTGACTCTGGAGCATAGTCTTTATTCAGCTTTGATGGCACACCTACCCTGTACTAAGTACTGCCCATTGCTCCCGAGAGCTCCCGGTCCACAGGAGACGTGGACAGGTAGACAGTTAGAAGAGCAGCAGCTAAGATCCACGAGCAGGAAGAACCCAGAGCTAGGGGAGCAAGGGGAAGGCCATCCCTGAAGGAAGAAAGGGAGATAGGAGGTAGGTGGGTAGGAAGTCTGGCTTCCCCAGAGCAGGAAGGAAGGCATTTGAGATGAGTCTTGGAGCATAAAGAGCAATTAGCCAAGCAGAGAAGCATTGAAGAGTGGCATGGGGGGAGGAGAGGGGATGGCAGAAAGGCCACCGGGCTGGACTGTGGAGGGGGAGGAAGTTGGGCGGTGGGGCTCTGAGAGGATGAGGAAAGGATTTGAGTGGACAGCCAGGTTCAAATCACCACTGACAGACCCCGTGATCATCTCACGCAGGTGACACCTTGAGGAGGACGCATCTTTTCTAATTTGCGTGAAGGGGCCTGTGGCCTGCTGTGGTCTGGGAGATTTGGAAGGATCTTCACTGTCAGAAAAGTGAAGGACTTTGGACTGTGTCCTGAGGCATGTGTCACCGCCCAGGGACTTGACACTGTGACTCCAGCATGAAATGAACTCAGAAGGGTGGGACAGGGTGTCAAGCCTGTGAGGTGACTCAGTGTGTAAAGACACTCGAGGTCAAGCCTGATGACCTGAGTTTGATGTCTGGATCCCACATGGCAGGAGGAGAGAATTGACTTTTATAAGTTCTTCACCCTCTGACCTCCACACATATGATGTGGTTCACACATGCTTGCACATATACACCCACATAAATAACAAATAAATGCAACAATAAGACGGAATTCAGATGGCTCCCAGGGTCTCCAAAGTAAGACAAAGAAGGATGAGGCTCTAAACTCCAAACTCTGGTCGGAGATGAGGATTCAAGGGACTTTTCTGAGAGGAAATGACTGTGACCCAGTGATGAGTTGGGGAGTTTTTTTTTTTCTGTTTCAATTGTAAATTGTGATTCCCTGAACTTGGATGCTAGGGGAAGTCCAAGCTCCTCACAGACTCCAGTGCCTAGTTTAACCCCAAGGCTGCAGTTCACAGCAGAATGTTCCTTTGCTGTGACCCTCTCAGCCTGCAGAGCTGTGTGCTTGGGTTCCTGTGTAACTCCAGTGAGAATGATTCCAGGGTGACACTCAAGACAGCCCCAGCTCCAAGCTTCTCATGTCATGAATGTGCCTTTGGTCACTTCTGCAGAGGAAGAAGAACTTTGTTCTGCACTCTTAGATTCTGTGGCTGAACCTCAGAGTTGAACCAACATAGGGAGGGTAACAGGGAAAAGACATGTATTTACATGTGTACACAGCCATCTTCAGAAGGAAAATGAACATAGGGAGGATAACAGGGAAAAGGCATGTATTTACATGTGTACACGGCCATCTTCAGAAGGAAAATGAACATAGGGAGGATAACAGGGAAAAGGCATGTATTTACATGTGTACACAGCCATCTTCAGAAGGAAAATGAACATAGGGAGGATAACAGGGAAAAGGCATGTATTTACATGTGTACACAGCCATCTTCAGCAGGAAAATGAAGGTCCAATGAAGCTGTCAGGTACCAAAACTTCTAGAGATGCTCTACAAAAAACAATAAATTGTGGTGATATGACAGGGCCAGGGAGCTTGTTCAGGGGCAGGGAAGTGTGAGATGGTGGTTAGGAAATACACAGGAGTGTGGATTGCCCAGAGTCCAGGGAAGATGCTACATCCGGCCATCCGGCGTGGGATTTCTGAAGGAAAAAAAAATGTGTACACTATGCTCTTAAGTCTGTTAACTTTATTCCTCTAAGACAAAATTCTATCTATACAGTTACAGCTCCATCAGGCATTCAGGGCAGGAATAAATCTAGATACACCAAGCTCTTTGTCCGTCTACTTTATTTCTCTGGGATGAAATCCTGTCTACATAGTTTCAGCTCCATCCTGACACTCAGTTACTCTATGTCCCCTCATTTACTGCCCTCTCATAGTCCTGATAGTGACTAAGCTCTTATGCTTCCAGCCTCATCTTTATCCTCTGATTCTTCGCCCTCCATCTCCACTTGCTCTCTACTCCTAGCTCTGAACTCTACAAGAGTCCTGCCTTACCATCTACAAAACCTCTGTGTTCTTCTCTTCTCCCTGGTCATGCCCTTCAGTCTACAGAAAACACTTGTTTCTTCCTCCCCTGGCCAGGTTGTCCTCTGCCTCCTCAGGAATGTTGCTCCACCCTACCTTCCACCTTGATATGTAAAAACCTCTTTTGTCCTCTACTTGGGAAGGAAGGGCTCGAGTGTTGGAAACATTCTGCACAAGGGTTAAGACTAGACACTAATTTACAAAATTTCTAACTCCTTCCTCTTCCTCTTTGCCCTAAACCCTTACCTTTCAGATAAAAAGCTAATAACAAATTTGTAGAGTCATTTTTCTAATGTAATACTTAAGACTAAAACATTACCAGAGGAAACCAGAACATTATGATATTTGCGTGACAGTTATTTAATTTGACAAGAACTTTGGGAGTGGAAGGGTTCAGAACATTCCATTTTATACGGTCGGTGCTTGTATCGACAGGCTTGGTATGATTGAAACCATTCAGGAAAACAATGTGTCTGAAGTGAATGTGTTCAGACTTAATTTTACCACTATTTCCTAAATGATATAGTGTAACAACTCAAACAGCTTTTGTATTAGGTAATTTTTAGTAATGTGTAGTGATTTAAAGTACATGAATGGATGTGTATAGGTTACAATACACCGATGTGTACAGGTTACCTGGATGTGTATAGGTTACATGGATGTATATAGGTTACATGGATGTGTATAGGTGTGTTGTTGAGGGGATGGGCCCTCTCTAGGTTCAGAGCATGCAGGGGACCCTAAGCCTAAAGCATGAACCCCAACCAAAAGGGGCCAAGGGCAAAACCAACTTGCTACCCCTGAACCATTGTTGATGACCATGGTCTGGTTGGCAATGATGTCACAGGACTTCGTGGCCTGGCTGAGCCACCCTGCCCAGCAGGTTGGGGTACAGGAAGACCTGGACAGATGCAGCTCCTGACATACTCTGTGCCCCATGTGTCCTTTCTGTAAATATATCTTACAGGGCTCTTGTTTAACTTTGCTATTCATGCACTCACAATGGGGTCGAACAAGAAGCTTGTTTTTGAGAAATACTATGTACTGAGAAGTACTGTGTAGATGGTGCTAGGGTCCAAGCTAACAGGTTTTCCCTCCTCTGTTTCCATGTAATGAAACATTACTCCAAGCATAGTGGTTTAACAACAGAAGATACTTCAAGTCTAAGTAGCTCTGCTGTGCTTGCTGGGGGGTCTGCGTGGGTAGCTGGCGTCTCTCCACGTGACCCTCCTCCTCTGTGGTGTTCTCAGGATGTCCACAGGGTGAGAGCAGAAAGTACAAGGCCTGTGGCGACCTTGGCTCAGAAGCCGTAGGGCAAAGTGCTGTTCGTTGTGATCACCCGATGAGTGCTTTCAAAGCTGAGTGGAAGATGAGACTAGGAGAGCGGAGGGGGCGGAGCCTGTTTATACAGAGGAGAGCGGAGGGGCGGAGCCTGTTTATACAGACAGAGGAGAGCGGAGGGGGCGGAGCCTGTTTATACAGACAGGAGAGCGGAGGGGGCGGAGCTTATTCATACAGACAAGTCGGTGACCTGGAGGCCTTCTGAGGAGCAGGCGCGTGCATAGACATGAATAAGATGAAAAGCTATTGTGCCAGGACATAAGGAGGGATGTGCCAGACATAGGATATTACGGTCTAAACAAAGGTCCTGAGGTGGGTATGTATTTAATTGGTGTATTGGCAGCAGCCTGGTTGCTGAAAGGCTGTGTACCTGTCAGATTGTGTGAGACAATCCCACAGAAACCCCAAAAGCCAAGCTTGACACACTCTAGGACTGAATATATGTTGCTTCTTTATCTTAAAAAATAGGAGCTAGACTGGCAGTAAAGTGTCTTCCTCAAAGATACGAGGACCTGCATCCAAACCCCTTAACCACCTAAGAGGCTGGGTGTAATGGAGAGCTGTCTTAGCTGAGGTTTCTATCACTGTGATAAAACACCATGACCATAAGCAATGTGAGGAGGAAAGAGCTCATTTTATATTACACATCCAGGTACAGTCCAGCACTGAGGGAAGTCAGGGCCGGAACCTGGAGGCAGGAGCTGATGCAGAGGTCGTGGAGGGTGCTGCTGACTACCTTGCTCCTTGGCTTGCTCACACACTCCAAGACTACCTGCCTGGGGTGTCTCCACCTGAAGTAGACTGGGCACTCCCACAACAGTCACTAATTAAGAAGATATACCACAGGTTTGCCCACAGGCCAGTCTGGTAGGGGAAGCAGGAAGTCCACACGGACACAGTGGCCTCTCTGACAGTGTCCTCCTTTGCAGGGTGTGACTGTCACTTGGAAGGTGTTCTTCCAGAAATATGTGATGACCATGGCAGATGTCTATGCCGCCCTGGGGTTGAGGGTCCCCGGTGTGCCTCCTGCCGCTCAGGCTCCTATTCGTTCCCTATATGCCAAGGTAAGTGGGTGAAACAGAAATGCTGGTCAGCAGTCTCCCAGCTTGGACTCCCGAGGAAGCCCAGGCGAGCTCTCTGGCAGAGCAGCATAGCCTGCCCCGCCTTTATATGGATGCGACATTTCTCTGTCCTCTGAGACCCTTCTCTTGCTTTTCTGTAGCCTTCCTTGTCTCTGGTAGCCAGGTGCTGGCTCTGCGGTCAGCTCCCTGGGTTCAGGTCCTGGCTCTCAAGAGTGGTGTCGTGAGTTCAGGAACCCGCCCAGTGGACAGAAGGAGTCAGGGCTGACAGGACACCACCAGACTGGATGTCCCAGCAGTCCCAATCTGGTGCTGAGATCCTGGAGGATTCCTGGAGAGCCACTGGCCCTTAGTCCACACTGAAAGCATGAAGAAGCAGCTTCCTGTATCAGTGAAGGAACCAGTAGTAGCAGCAACCGGGCAGATGAACTTTCCAGAGAGGATGAAGGCCAAGCCAGGAAAAGAAAATCAAAGCTTCCCCTTTCCCACATCCTTCTATCTAGGCCGCTACCAAAAGGTACAGCCCACATTAGGATAGGTCTTCACACACCAATAAGACAATCAGGACACTCCCTCACAGACACGTGCAGTTCCTGATACTTGATCCACCATGTAACATTGTCATGAGGGTCACATGTACACTGATGTTCAAAGCTGAGGGACCTGCCCAGGTGTTGGCATTCTTCCATGCTGTCTCTGCCCCTCTTGCTCTGCCTGGCTTACGGAGCCTGTAATCCTGGTCTCACTTCTTGTCCTGTTGGCTCATATGTCTGTCTGCATGCCATGTTCCACACCCTTCCTGTTCTCCCCATGGACCTCTCTCAATGGCTGTCTTTTCTCAGCCTTCAGCTCTCTTAGCCACAGAAGGTCTCAGCCACCCCTTTCTAGTTACTGGGTCACCCGGCAGGTTGGAGGCTAGGAACAGGGAGAAGCCAACCCTTTCTCTCTGCCGTGACCTGAGCAGAGATGAACTGTCTCTGTCAGAAGTGGGAGTGTGAGGACTCCCTGTGGGACCACACAGGGAGGGGTGTGCAGTGTAGGTGAGAATGTGAGATGCACTGCTGCACCCCAAGACCAAAGCAAAAGGGTCACGTGATCGTGGCCTGAACCCAAAAGCCCAGATAAACCTTTTGTCCCTTCTTTTAAGTCTCAACAGCAGAAAACCAACTAGCACATTTTGCCTACTTAAAAATCAGGCTGGGGGGTTGGGGATTTAGCTCAGTGGTAGAGCACTTGCCTAGCAAGCGCAAGGCCCTGGGTTCGATCCTCAGCTCCTAAGGAAAAAAGAAAAAAAAAATCAGGCTGTGTAAGTAAGGAAATGACTGGACTTAGTCAATAAAGACGGCTTGGGCCTTTGTTCCACCGAGGCCATTTAATCATTTAATTAAGTGCATTTAATCATTGCACTAATTGAAGACAAGGCCAGCAATATCTGGTACAAACACAGGGGGAGATAGGGTAGAGGCAGCCACGTTGTTTTATCCCAGGGTCTTTTCCGAGCATTTAGAACGGGTCTAGGATGGGGAAGCATCTGTAGTGTCTGTCCCCCATTCTCCTCCATCAGTTGCATCTCAGGTGTGAACTCTTGGAGTAAGTAGTAGGTAGACTACTTTTCTGTATATTCCACTGGAGTGCATAGCGTTCCCAGTTAGTCTCCATCCTTTCAGCAAAAGCAAGACATTTGGTGGCTGAAACTATCTCATCCCCTCTGTGCAACCCTGTTTCTTCTGGAAAATCAGAAGGGACACCTGCAAAGGTTTGCACTAACGGAATCAGTCCCATGGCCTTGGGATTTTGATGCTCTGCTTGGTCAAGCCTGAGTTCTGAGATCCATGGAGCCAGAAGTAGCATAAACACATCTGAGCCTCATGGATAGAGCCAGCAGGGCAGATCCCCTGATGGAAAATCGGGGTGCCACAACCAAGAAGTCACAAAAACTGTATGAGCTCCTCTGTGCTCTGAGGAAGCGCCATCCTTCTATACCCTGGGAGAGATTAAGAAACACTCAGGTTTAACATTTTCTTCTTAAAAAGCTGACACCTGACTGACTGGCAAGCTGTTCATTTGGTAGCAGGGCATATAATAGTTGTAATAGTTTAGCGATCGAAGGCAACCTTGGCGGGTTGGAGCCAAGGGCATGAAAGTCATACCATGCAACAGAGCTCACAGGGGAGGTTTATTGGAGGGAGGTGCAGAGGCTGCCTTTGAGTGAGAGCAGAAGGAAAGAGGGAGGCAGGAAGGGCTTGCCTTTTATAAGGGGATATAGCGCATGCACATAAGGAGAGTGCTCTGCTTGGTGGCTGAGGTAGCTACAGTGTCACATCTTGGCTGCTGCTGCTGACATGTCCTGCTAGGTCCCTGAGAGCAGGCCAGTGTAAATTCCTGAATGCTAACAATAGTGCCACTTGTTCCCTGTTTTAAATGACTGGAGTCAGTCTATACATCCATGATGAGATTTATCTTCTGCTTATTTTTATCACAGTGTGTTTGGCTTCTGCTCCTAAGGTCTTCCAAAGACACTGGAGCTCACTGGAAGTATAAAAACGACCAGGCTTGCTCGCAGCTTTGAGTGTCAGGGCTACTGGAACACTAGCAGACTCTGGTCCCTGCTGTGAATGTTTGCTGTCAGCTCTGTTGGCTTCTGTCTGTGGTTCCGAGTGGAGAGTGAGGCTCACAAGGCAGAGCTAGGCAGATAAGTCCTGTGCTCTCACTACCTCCCGTGGTTGGTTGTTTTCACTCTTTGCTCTTTGAGGAGCCACTGCCCAGCTCCCAAAAAAATCAGAGTCTTATTCTTTCTCATGAATGCCCAGCCTTAGCTTGGCTTGTTTCTTGCCAGCTTTTCTTAAATTATCTCATTTATCTTTTGCCTATGGGCTTTTACCTTTCTCTATTTCTGTATATCTTTTTTCTCCTCCTTATTCTGGGTCTGGATGTGTGGCTGGGTGGTTGGCCCCATCTTTTCTTGCTCCTTGATCTCTCCTCCCATTTATTCCCGCCCATCCTTTCTCCTGCCTTGCTATTGGCCGTTCAGCTCTTTATTAGACCAATCAGGTGTTTTAGACAGGCACAGTAACACAGCTTCACAGTTAAACAAATGTGACATAAAAGAATGCAACACAGCTTTGCATCATTAAACAAATGTTCTGCAGCATAAACAGATGTAACACATCCTAAAATAACATTCCACAACACCTCCTCCTCTACTTCTTCCTTAGTTCTGCTCAGAGTGTGAGGACCGAGAATGGCACAGACTGGCATTCAAGCTGGAGTTTTTGTTCTTGTATTTTCTCTCAGTGGGAGTATGTATCTACCTTCCTAGAATCCTGTGATGCTTTCTAACTGTTGTTTGAGTTGCATAGGAAACACACTGTTTATTCCAGAGGTGGTGCCCAGGTCTACCCTGAAGTTTGTTACCTCAAACATTCTGAAGGAGTTTGAGTCCACAAAGCATCTGTCTCTGTCCTTCTCTTGTGCTTGCCTTTTTCTTTTTAAAGATAACTTCTGTACCTATTGTTATTTATTTGCTTATTTAACTGTGTGTGTACACATGCTTGCATGCATGTGCATGCACACACATATACACTTGTGCTGGGGTGTGCATGTGGGGTCAGAGGACAACCTTTGGGGGTTCTCTCCTTCCACTCTGTGGGCACCAGGGATCAAACTCAGGCCACTGGGCTCTGTGACAGGTTCCGTTACTGGCTAAACCATCTCTCTGCCTGCATCTGGCCTTTATAGCTGGTTCCAGGGATTGAACTCAGGTCATCAGGCTTGATGGCAGGTGCTTTTAACTGATGAGCCATCTTTCAGGCCCCTTATGATCCACTGTATTTAAAATTTAAAATCAACATTGCCCCAAATGCTACATCAGATATTTTTGCTATAATCCGTCCTTAAGGCTTTGCCCTTTATTGCTTTAAAGGTTTTAAAAAAAAACTCCCTTAAAATGAATTTAAAAAACACTTCTAAGCTGTTCTTGAGACTGTAGGCTTGGATTTGTGTTTTTCATTAAATTAATTGATTCCAGACTTCTAAAGTACAAGGCTATACTGTTCTTATTTTTACTTTGAGTTACTCAACTACTCTGTAATTTTGTTTCATAGAATCAAATCACCAAATAAGAGACCGACTTGCCAAGATATCTATACACGTACAAAACTTATATGCGTATTTGTGTTCAGTTAACACTTCAACCATAGAACGCAACTATGACCTTCTCGGTGGCTTGGCGATGGCGGAGAGGGCCACTCCTCACTCTCCCTCCTCTCCCTTCTGTCTTCCTTTCTCCCTTCCTCTTCATTTCTCTTTGTCTCCCTCTTCCTCCTCCTCCTGCTTCCTGTCCTGGTGTGGTTTGCTAGCACAAGAGAGGCTGGAGTGGGATGTGGAAACAGCAGTTTTCTCTGGCCATGAGCTCAAGGCGTGTGGCATTGATGCTGCCCTAAAGCCTCCATCACACCGACTGTGACTGATGCTCCAGCAGATCTCAATCTGGGGTGACAAGGGATGCCCCTGGGCAGCCACCCCTGGGGCAAACAGAGCGTGTGCCTGGGGCTGAGAACTCTCTGGGGTCAAGTTCTGTGCAGCATTGCTCAAACTGGCCCTGCATTCTGTAGTTCATTTTTTCCTAAGAAAATGTCTGAAGTGATTGCTTAGAAAGGCTTAGAAGGTCCTAAGGTTTAGCTTCTCCAGCGTCCAGTTCCAGAGACGTGGATTGTGATGTATATTGTGGGACCTATTGTTGACTTCATGGCTTTGACTGATTAGGTATCAATCTGTTTTCCTACAAGGAAGGAAGAACTCCCAAATCCTGGGCAATGAAAACATCACCTCTGGGATAAGAGACTTTAATCTGCTTCTTGTCTGGGGTGTGTTGTCATGAGGTGAAGAGAGTGGCCGATTCATGGTAATACTTGTCTGGTAGTCAGGTTGCAAGGTTCAAGATAACACCCATTAGGGACATGTTCAGGTTAGGACTCAAACTAGGATTTCTAGGGTCACTCATATTCCCTTCGTAGTCATGTTTGGCATTCTCGGTGGATTAGGACTGCACTTGGGCTCGGGGACAGTGAAGAGCATGATGGACGAGCGTGAGGTCAAGTCCTGACCACTCGAACGTTTGTTCTTACAGGTTCGGCAGCTCTAACCTGAAAATTAAAAAGTCCAAAATATTGGAAAATATACTTTTAAAATTATTATTATTATTGTGTGTGTGTGTGGTAGCATGCCAAGGGAGCACATGCATGCAAGGGCATGTATGTAAAGGTCAGAGGACACTTGCCAAGTCAGTTCTCTCCTTCCACCCTTACGTGGAAGAAGTGAACTCTGCTCATCAGTCCTGTGTAGCAAAAGCTTTTATCCCTGAGCGGTCTCCCTGTTCCTGAATCAAAGCTTGTGGGTCAGAAAAGAAGACATTTCTACATCAGACATCATGAGAGAGGTCACAGCCAAGATAGACGTATATTAAATTTTTCATTTAAGGCTGGACACGGGGGCACATGCCTTTAATCTAAGCACTTGGGAGGCAGACGCAAGGAGATCTCCCCAAGAGTTCAAGGCTAACCTGGTCTACATAGAGAGAGTTCCATATATATATGATATATGGATTTGTGTTTAGACTCCAGTCCCATCCCTAAGATGCCTCATTACATGCATACAGATGTCTGAGACCCTTCTGATATAAGTGGCGCTCAGTCTGTCTCAGTTTTATACACCTTGGGAGTAAAAGTGTTTGAGGGCCGAAACAGCGTGCGGTGGATGGGGAGAAGCAAATACTTGAGAAACTCAAAGGCCCCAGACTGAAACAAAGGAAAGAATAAGGCTGTTCTGAAAGCCTGTTGTAGTGTTGCCAAGAATGTGGAGAGGGCTGCCAGTGTTGGTGTTGGAATTTGGCGGCTTGGAGAGCGGCTGGAGTAAAATGAAAAGGACCGTGGCAGATGGGGTGACTCACCATTTAAAAGAGCACGTGTGTCTAAGGTCAAGTCTTCTTTTTCCCCTCCAGTGTGTGGCCACATGTCCTGGGGCAGCTGCCGTGGCCCTAAGGGCCGGTGTCTGTGCCACCCATATGCAGCAGAGGGGCACCTGTGTGCCAGGCAGCTGCCCCGACACCTTTACGCTCCCTTTCTGTTTGTATTCACTCCCCTAAGGCAGAAGTAGAAGAGCGAGCCTGAACTGGCCAGGCTTCGCCTGCAACCCGGCATAGGTGTGTGCAGAGAGGTTTGCTGTAAGGACCTGGCTCTGGGCAGTGGGTGCTGGAAGGTCTGAAATCCACAGTGTAGGCTGGCAGGGTGCAGCAGAGCTGATGCACACCCCCACCCCACCCCCGCTAAGATCAGAAGACATGTCTGGAGAAGGAGTGCCTTTCGTTTCTTAAGGAAGTGCTCAGTCTTTCCTCTAGAGGATTTTGGTGGAGTGGATGGCACCCACACACACAATGAAAGGCCTTCTGCTTTACCCAAGTCTGCCAATTGAAATGTTAATTTCATCTAAACCTCCTCTCCTGGTATCTAGCCAAACACCTGGAAACCGTGCCTTAGCCAGAATGGCTCCTAAAACTGACACAGTTGGTCCCTTGTTCCCTTGACACTCATCAATGAGAGCGATACATATTTACAGTGTACAAAGGGATTATTCCACAGCACGTGTCTCTACACCACACCTTATCTCTGA
This sequence comes from Peromyscus eremicus, assembly GCF_949786415.1. Lineage (NCBI taxonomy): Eukaryota > Metazoa > Chordata > Mammalia > Rodentia > Cricetidae > Peromyscus > Peromyscus eremicus. The sequence continues at coordinate 3,073,826 of NC_081435.1, forward strand.
ATAAAATCTATAGCAAGGTCATGACATGATACAGGACCGCCTGTACTCCAGATGAGTTCTCCTTCCTTCCATGGTGGCGTAGCAGCCCCATTTCCCCCTTAGCCATCAAGGAAAATGATCACCTCCATCTTTGCTGATTGTGAAGCACGAAGAGCCCAAGGCACAGGTAGCCATCTGAAGTTCTAATTCAGTGGAATTGCCGTGGGTTCCTTGGTGGAAACGCCCTTCTCTGTGGAACCAATGTCTCTAGGTCTGCTGAGCACAAACTGGGACAGCAAGGGAAGCTAAGAGTGTCCCTTGGGTAATGGGGAATGATGCTGTGCCAACTCCCATGCTGTGCTTCCCGGACCCATGCATCCTGGTTATTCGAGAAGCAGCATCACATTCTGGGCACACTAAGGGCACACATTGCCATCTGGAGAACCTTGCAGAGGTCTGTCTAATGACCTCCACTTGACCTTCCCCATTATCACTGTGACTATTTTGGCAGCTGGTGGGTTAACTATTCTAGCTATAAATTCTGGAACTGGGGAAATAACCACAGGACAGGTTTGAGAGGTGGATGTGAGGTAAACCTCACTGATCACCTGACCTCCATACTGGGACAGTAGTGACATGGTGACATTTGGAGTCTCCTAAAATTAGTGTCATTTAGTGCCAGCTTCCAATAACCTCTGGAAGTTCTGATAACTTTCTTTCCCCCAAGCACAGGGACTGTGTTGAAAGGCCATAGACCTCTTTGGAGAAGGCTGGGAAAGAGATGAACTAAAAATGTGGGGTAGTGCGGTGAGCTCCTTCCTCAAAAGGATCTAGACTCCCCATCACTTAGGAATTCTGGAGGCTGTAAACTGGCTCGTCTGGGAATTCGTTACTGGGATGTGATTCTCTGTTCTTACACCTGGAGCTAGTCTTTGTCTTTCCTAGAACTGTCCCTCTGAACAGCTCACGTAAGAATCCAGCAGCTTCACGTCCAGGAACACACAGTGGGCGAGCAACACCCTGGGTCCCTGTGGGGGGGGGGGTCTATTTTGCTGGGCCATTTTGACTCTCTTGTCTGTCATGGTAACTCCATCCTTCTTGATTTGGGTGGTTATTAGGCACAGACATTTGACTCCTGCTATGCCAGGAGCTTCCCTGCATTTAAGTTTTCTAGTTCCATGGCATTGGTTCCCACATTCCTAATTAATATTAATTAATATGAATATAATATTATTAATAATATATTATATTAATTATTATTTATTCTATTAATATAATATTAATTAATTAATGTTATATGAGGGACTCCTCATATAATATTACAGGCCTATTTAAATTGGAAAACACATACTCAAAGTTGTTTTGGAATGTAGCACACCTCCTTGTGAGCTACATTGTGGACCCCACTTTTAGGGCTTTTTGGGGTTTGAGTCTAGCGAGCAGTCTAGAGGGAAACAAGGGTGATGGGTGGGTCCTGAGGAGCATCTCAGCCTTTGCAAGGCAGCTGCTTTTTCAAGGCAACTGCAGTTTCAATAGGCAAAACAGGTGATTCTCCCAGATGCTGGCAGGGTGGCTGTCTCTATTGACAAACAGATTCCTGGGATGGAGGGGCTCAGTGTCATTGTCTGCATCCTGATCTCCCCAACTTACAAGACTGTCCGTCACTCTTCCTGCTGCTGTGACAGAATATCTGACGAGCACCTTTCCCATAGAAGAGTCTACTCTGGCTCCCGGTTGAGGGGGCCATCCATCACGGCGGGGAAGGCATGGAGGCACACACAGGGATGGGCCGCTCCCATTGCATCCACAGTCGGGAAGTGGGGGGAATGGATGCTGGTACCCAGCGATTCCTCTTTACATATCTTTTTTTCAGTTGAGTCCTCAGCACATGAGATGTTACTGCCCACATTCAGACTGTGCCTCCTTCTCAGCTAAATCTCTCTGGAAAGACCCCCGACAGCCCAGAGGGGTGCTTCCTAGGTGGTTCCAAACCCCACCACGTTGACAATGATGATTATGCTAGTCCTTCCTTGACTTTTCCTACAGATACTTTGCAAGGCTGAGAATTCGATTTGTCTTGTAATTCTGCCAGTCCAGGATGAGAGCTCCACTATGTAATCTCTGCCTGGAGGCTGTAGAAGATTAAGGCCTCCTCTGGGAAAGACATGCAAGCTATGGGGTCATTTATGCTGTGTGTGAGCTGAGCATTCAAATCCTAGAACTCTTCTGTTCTGCCTTTACCCTGTGCAGCACAATAAGAAGCAAGCAGCTAATGTCGTTTACTCATTAGTGGACAAACAAGACAAACCCTCTCAGTTATCAAATACTTAGGATAGTGACTTCATATGTGTTTGATAGGAGCATACAGGAGCAACATGTTTGTATCTGTGTTATCACGCCAAGGTATGGATTGTCACAGATCTTGTCATTGAAGGACACAGTCAATAATGCTTCTGTAGGTAGTCAGGCTAGAAAGCCATTTTATTCCAGAAGCTCCCACACCAACTCAGAATGCAC
>NC_081435.1:3078821-3134547 GCF_949786415.1 Peromyscus eremicus
GCAGCCAGGTATCCGTGTCCTTGTTGGGGTGCCTGCCAACAGCTGGTAGAGCAGCATTAGGCACATTTCTCATACATAGCTCTGTGGGGGGTAGGGCTCTTCACCCTGTCACTAATTCTCTAATTCCCCTTCTGGAACTATTCAAGATCAGGAGTGTGTATTTTTATATTTCCCTGCAGCAACACAACACCTAGCCATGCTACCGTTAAGTACAGTAGAATGCTGATCGCTGTCTGCTGGGATGGTGGATATAGATGGTGGATAGACACACTCTCTGATATCTGTGTATCTCAGAGAAAGTGGCACTGCCTGTTGGATTCCCAGGTCATGTGTGAATGAGGAGACCCCCCCCCCTCATTCCAGTCCCTCAGTGAGTTTATGACTACAGTGACAGCAGATCAAACACTTGCTAGTCACTGTCATCCATACTAAAAAGCCCCATCAGAATAAGTCCCACATAGGCCCACACCCTGCTGGGAATGAAAGCGGACAGCATGGTCTCAGTCTCGCCCCTCAAAGGCACTTTGCCTGTGGCAGGAACATCATTCATCTGTCAAGGATTCTTCAATCCTTAGCAAGTAGATGCCAGTATAAGGCCCATTTAAGGGAGGGTAAACTGAGGCTTAGTTCAATCAAAGACGTGAATCTGGAACTTGAATTTGTGTCTTTCTGGCCCTCTCCGAGGAGTCCCATCCAGGACACTGCCCTGTATTGTCTGATCAAGCATTTCTCACAGCTTGCCAGTGCTCGACTGTTGGATCCTACCCAGTACCCTGTGACCCGGTGACTGGCCAGTGTGAGTGCCTGCCTGGAGTGACAGGAAGGCAGTGTGACAGGTGTCTCTCAGGAGCCTACGACTTCCCCTCCTGCCGAGGTAAGGAAGCTAGCAGCGTATTGGAGGCATGGTTCTCATCTGAGTAGGTGTAGCCAGCCTCTCCGAGAAGCTTGGCCAGTCTTCTCCAAATTGACTCTAGCCACCCTAGATATTTGGTTCAGTCTGCCCCTGGCCAACCTCACTGAACACACATCCATCACATGCTCAACCTCAGAGACAGTTAGTGCCTAATGAGAACAATTTAAATCCCATTTATAAAATATCTGGGTTTCTTGGTTCACACGTCACTTCTCCGCATCAGCACGGTGAAGGTGGCCCGATGGAATCTGCCCTTGTATTTGTTTGGCACCCCTCAAACCCTGGCCATGCCAAGGTGTCAATCAAGCCTTCTGTCCCTAGTAGCTTCAGTGCTGATGTGGGCTGCACAGGATCTTTGCTGTGGGCTGAGTGCTGTGTTCTGTCCTTCCCCCAACACACGAGCTGCCCACGTTTCCCCCGAACTCCTGTGTGTGGGCAGCCCCAGGGTGTACCCTAGCTCCACCTGGGGACTGCAGAGGTCTCTTGTGCTGACTTTCCATCAGGAGAATGTGGTTTTTGTGGGTACCCTCCTGCTCCTGGTGACACTAAGGGTGTAGCACCCAGAGCTGGGTGGAACCAGGTAGAAGAGCACACAACGTTTTCCAGAACTTTCCCAATCAGCATTCTGCAGACCAGATTTTCCTAAGGGTAGAAACTGCAGGGAGCAGTGACAGGCTTGTCCCCAGAAGGCCTCAGGCCTGTAAGTGCTGTGGCAGAGGCAGAGTAGTCATGAATGTGCCGGAGCTGGAGAGTGACCTTGGCCATCCTGGAGGAGCCCTGGGCTGGCTATGGTCAGTATGGAAAACAAAAGGAGAGAAAATGGGGTGTGGAGCTGCTAGAGAAAAATGGATCAGAGAGTGAGGAGGGAGGGAGGACCTCATTAGAAACTGAGGCAAACATAACAAAGAAAGGAAGGTAAAAAGCTAAGGGGCCATTTGTAAGGACAGATGGTCCAGTTATGGACATGATCCAATGACGAAACCTAGCCTGAGAAGCAGGTTCAACCAACCTGCTGTCAGTGTGATGCTGAGACGTAGCATCTCTGCATCTCTGCAGGCGAAGGTGGGAAGCACACCAGCGGAGGTCACCAAGAACGTTAGTGCTCGTGGGGACAGGGGGTGATGATAATTATCTCCCAGTTACAAAATGAACTTAGGAATTCTGTAACTTCTTTTGCCGCACAATTAAGAAAAAAAAATTTTTTTTATATTAAAAAAGAAATGCAATATCGCCCTCTTCTGGACAATTCTAAAGATGCTAAAAATTTCAGTTGTTCCTAACCTCCCATTAGAAAGGACGTTTTGTAGGGAAGTCGGAGGCAATCAAAATATTGCATGTAATTTTCAAAAATAAGCTAAAATATACATTAAAAATAAAATATAGAAAACATTAAACAAAGAAAGGAAGGTGTATTCCCAGGCAGGGCAGAGTTGTTGAGTGACAGATGACGTCATTGCAGGTAAGTATCATAAAGACCACCAGGTGTGCCTTAGTGTGAGTCACACACAGGCTTTGCCACTCAGCTATAAAAACATAAATGCACAGAGAAACCTTGTCTCGAAAAACCAGAAAAAAAAACATAAATGTAGGTGCACTTTTAAAAAAAAGCAAAATTAAAGTTTTTTGAAATATCAAAACCATCAGCCAGACATTTGTAACATTTCTAAATCATATACAGGATCCAGCAGTATTTGTGACCCAGCTGGGACCGTTGACTCCAGCTTGGTAAGTAGGGGGATCTATGTAAAAGGTCAAGACTAACCATGTAGAAACTTCCTGAAATTAACGTAAGGCACAGATCCATTGCTTAAAGAGGCCATGGTTCTTTTTTAAGATGTAGTTTGTGAGGCTTATATTTTTTAAACAAAAGAATAAGGTTTATTTAGATTTTGTATCCTAGAGTCCCAGAGTTAGCTCTTCCTGGAGGTTTCTGTGAGGGTGTTACCATCATGAAGAGCCATCCAGGCTCAATCGTTGGCCAAGAACTTGTGACATAAAGCTGGCCACTCACAAAACCATCACACAGTCTCTGTTTCATTCCAAGTGCATACTGTGATGCTTTGAACAATTTCCTAGGACGCTTAGGACTCGCCTCCCTCTTCGTGGCCTCACAACCTAGGAAGGGACAGCAGACCCTGGAGGACAAGTGGCAGGAGGTCCTGCTGTTCCTGCTGTGGGGGTTGATGACACTGAAGCCACACAGGAATTTGACATCTTATAAAAGCACTCAGAGCATCAGTCTCCCTGTGAGACACTCAGAGTCTTTCAATAAATTTACAGTCTATAGTGTAACAGCATTAACAGATACTGGCATGGTTTGTGTGTGCACACACATGCATGTGTATGTATGCACGTTAGGTATGGGTACGTGTACACATATGTACATTTGGGGGTTAGAGGGGAGCCTAGGATGTCATTCCTCAGGGATCATCCACCATCTTGAGACAGGTCTCTCACTGGCTCAGTTTACCAGGCAGGCTAAGCTTCTGGCCAGTGAGTCCCAAAGATCTGCCTGTCTTCACGTCCCAGCACGGGAACCGCTTGCCCATCATGTCTGGCTTTTAAAATGTGGGTTCTGGGGATCAAACTTGGGCCCTCACACCTACAAGGAAAGCATTTTTAGTGACTGAACCATCTTCTCAGACATCACAATGTTTTAAACAAGAGAGATCTTCAGATTCTCCTTCTCTGTATTTTCTGACTGCTTTTAACCACATTTGTTGGTTATTCGTGTAAAATGTAAGTGCATACTGAAAACGTTCAGGGGCTGGAGAGACGGCTCCGTAGTTAAGAGCTTTCACTACTTTACAGAGGAAGTTTAATTCCCAGCACCCACGTGGTGACTTACAGCCATCCTTAACTCCAGTTTTAGGAGATCAGGTCCTCTACTTCGGTCCTCCCTGGGCACTAGGCACACACATAGTGAACACACACACACACACACACACACACACACACACACACATGCAGGTAAAACACTCAAATGTACAAATAAAAACAAACCTGTTGTTGTTGTTGTTGTTGAAGTTCAGAAGACTCTTTAAAGCAACCCTGTGCTTTAGTGAACCCCTTGACTTATTTGTCATGGTCAAACTTAATTTTGGTGACAAAGCTTTGCTCAAAAACACGCGTTTGAAACAGGTCTTAATTTTGAGATGCCAAGTGTCAGTCTGATTCTCATTTCCAGGGTTATTGCCAGTGCAAGCTCCATGTCACAAGTCCTACGTGTAGTGTCTGCAAACCTTTATATTGGAATCTGGCCAAAGAAAACCCCAGTGGATGCTCAGGTGCGCTGTCTCCGGTACCGCCCTGTCCTGCCATGCCGTTACCTCTTTACTTTTCTCTTCTCGGTGCCCACGTTGACAAGAGAGCACTCTGTCTAACCAGTTTGATGTGTTCAACATGCTGCATGATGCTTGGTGTCCCCCACTTCCGTTTGGGGCAGAACTTCTGTCATTTTCACACAAAGACTTATCTATACCGTTTCCATGTGAATTTTGTTATTTGCCAAGGCAGCCTTAATAAATGTCTGCTGCTCTTTGTTCTCATAGACCGCTCTTTCTGGCTTACTTATGCACATATTATAGCAATGGCATATACTACTGCACCTTCATTTTGTACAATTAGTAAAGCCAGATACCAGGTTTAAAACACTTAAGTAAAAATGTCTAAGTGAAGCGACTATCTTAGGGTAGAGTGTATTTTTATATAGACACATCAATAATGACCTTGGCACTGGAAACCTTTATAAACTCTGTGCTGGAGTAGCCATGAGCCAGCCATCACTCTAGATAGATTCTGTTGATTGACCTATCTAACCTAACTAACCTCAGAAAGCAATCCCATTTTAGAACCCAGAAGTGCAGGCCCGATGTTGCTTAGGTCCACAGGGAAGGCCAATCACGCGAGTTATATTGTAGGCATGTGACATCCCTAGGGCAGGGAACTGTTCTGGTGAAACCTCTGGCTCATAGACACTGTCTTTTGTCTTCACAGAATGCCAGTGCCACGAGGCAGGGACAGTGAGTGGAATTGGAGAGTGTGGGCAGGTAACAGAGGCCAGTTTGTCATGTGATGACTGGAGGATGCTGCTCTGGTTGACTGTGGGATTCCTGGGGGAGGGTTCCAGCCCCTCACTAGTCATCCTGGCCACGGGCGTACTTTTCCAGTCCTGGCTCCACGGCTTCCTGTTGTGTGCTGAGCATGTTTTCCACCCTGAAGGTTGGTAAGTCCTACGTCTCAGACGCTGCCACCTGGCTCATTTACTCTCCAGGGAGATGGTGACTGCAGCTGCAAAGCTCACGTGACTGGTGATGCCTGTGACACCTGCGAAGACGGATACTTTGCTTTGGAGAAGAGCAATTACTTTGGCTGTCAAGGTAAATGCGTACGGTAGGGCTTGAGCAAGGTGGAGGACGCAGGCTGCCAGACCCTGCCTTGACCAGCGGCGGCTGACTTTCAGGGATGGCGCTAAGACACTCTTCTTGAGAACTCGGCCAGGGCTTCAGTTGATACTTGCAGTGAACCCCAAAGAGTGCTGTCTCCACTTCTACCAGAACACTGGAGGATCAACTCCAAAATGCATACGTGGGATGGAGGGCCCATGCTAATGTTAGCTAACACCAAGAGTTAGTCACCTGGAAGCTGTACTTCTATTATCTAAAAAGCTAGCTACTTAGATATAGAGTTGTACTGAATCATGAAATTCTAGAATGGCTAGTCTGCGAGGCTGCTCCAGACTTCCACGTGGGCCTCCTCATGAACATTATCACAGCCGTGCTGTTCCTTTTATGTGTGTGTCGTGTTCATGGATGTGTGTGCCTCTGTGTATGGAGGCCAGAGGTCCATGTCAGGCACCCCCTCACTTATCTCCACCCAGTTCTACTGAATCTGGAGCTTGCTAGTTTGACTATCCCTGATCAACTGGTCCCAGGGATCCTCCTGTCTCTGCACCCTTAGTAACATTACTCTTTCCATGTCTGTGGGAAGCACTTCATTCACTGATCCCTCTTCCTTTCCATGTCTGTGTGGAAAACACTTCACTGACTGATCCCTCTTCCTTTCCATGTCTGTATGGGAAGCCCTTCATTCACTGATCCCTCTTCCCAGGCTACTTAACCATGTTTAACTCCTGGCCTCACCTTCCACTGGGCAGCAGCATACCCACTTGCTGGCCTACAGTCACACTTCTTGAAATTAGAGGTAGACCTTTGAGGGGACAAGCCATTTTTGTTTGGGACATCCCTGCCTGATTTAAGGTATGGCAGAGGAAAGAAAGCAGCCATCAGTGCAGAGAATATCAGAGCTGTCTTCTTGCGGGGAAGAAAACATCATTCAGTAACCCAGCTGTTTCTTGACTTTTAGGGTGTCAGTGTGACATTGGTGGATCACTCACCACCATGTGTAGTGGGCCCTCAGGAGAATGCCAGTGCCGAGAGCATGTTGTGGGGAAAGAGTGCCAGAGGTGAGTCTTGGGGAAGTTTCTTTAACTCTCAAGCTACTGAGGCCACCTCCCATTTCCCCATCTGTGCTGATCCTGGGGTAGAGAAGAGAGAAGCAATCCTAAGCATGTGACCGTGCGCTAGTTAGAACAGGAGACTGGGATGCCCACAGAAGCCAGTTCTGTGGTGTAAGCTCCGAAGCCCCTGCACCCTGAAGTCCCCAGGCTTGAAGCAAACAGGTGTGAGAACCCAGTGTGCACTGTGCCCACTGGAAGCTGGAGCCTCTCTACAAGCCACAGCATGGAGGCACCAGACACAGAGGCCCAGGTTTCTGGAGCAATGACATTCAGTTCCTGTTTGTCTCCCTTGAGTGAGGGAGTGAAGTCGGGTGATTGGAATAAGGCGGTGATTGGAATAAGGTGGTGGGGAAAGTCTTGAAACAGAAGCAGCTGGAAAGGAGTGCTAAGAACAAAAGCAGGGAGGATGAAGACCTGGAGTGGGGACTGTGTGCACATGAGTCTCTGGGTGATGATCCTACTGTAAGTTTTTCCTCAGTGGAAGAAGGAGAAATTGAAATCTAAACTCTGCCTTTTAATCATATGCTGAAACTCCAAGAAAGGCAAGGTTTTCAAAATCTCACGCACCTTCTTCACCTGCTCTGTCAACAGATTAATGAAAGCACTCTTTGGAGTAGTTCTGAGTGGTGTTGGCCGTGACTCTCCCTCAGTGTCTCCAACATTTGGATTCTAAAAGTCAGGGCCACCTGGCTGTGCTCTTTCTCAGTCAGGGACCAATGACATTTTTCATGCAAATTTTAAAATCAAATTTTCTAAGTGTATGTATCATAAGCATTTCTTATAAAATTAAAACATCCTCAAAATATTAATGCCTATAGAATATTTTATAATTTAGTTTATAATCTTGGTTCAGTCATGTTTGCGTTAATTCTTTAGAATGGATTCCTGGATGAATTGCTAAGATGCTGGAACAAACCCTCCTCCTGGATTGCTGTCAGTCCTCTGAGGGGATGCAAGCATTCCTCAGTGCTCACAGTACAGGCGCATGGCTTTTATTCCCATTGGCTGACGGATCTTTATGTCTTTAGATCCACTAAGGGTTATTAGCTTCTTACCCATCTTACCAGATTGGCATGTGTATTGATTTGAAGAACTCGAGTAGTCTGGGTGTGGAGGCCACATAGCATGGGGTGTTTTTGAGCATTCTCTGTGACTGCCACAGTTGGACTTGTCAAAGGAACCCACTCATTAACTACAGAGGGCCCAGAGGAGAAAGACACCTGTTGCCAAGCCCGGCCACCCTAGTTCAATCATCAGGACCCACACAGTGGAAGGAGAGACCCAACCCAGCAAGTTGTCCTCGGACCTCCATAAATCCTCCTCATCTGTGCACACACACACACACACACACACACAAACACGCACAAGCACACACACAAAAACACTCAAGACTATAATAAAAATTATGTGTGTTTAGTATATAAGGTATTATATGATGATGCTTAGGACAGTGCCTGGCATAGTTACTGATGTAAAATATGTGAATATGAGTGTGTGAATGATTGAATGAGTGAGCCAATAGTAAGTCATATATTTGATTTTCACTGTTGACAACCATTAGAACACAGTCAATGCCGGGCGGTGGTGGCACACGCCTTTAATTTCAGCACTCAGGAGGCAGAGCCAGGGGGATCTCTGTGAGTTCGAGGCCAGCCTGGTCTACAGAGCGAGATCCAGGAAAGGCACAAATCTATACAGAGAAACCCTATCTCAAAAAACCAAAAAAAAAAAAAAAAAAAAAAGAAGAACACAGTCGGGGTGTGTTGAGGACCTCATGACTTGTGCTAAATGACTTCCTCAAATTAGTGCTTGGAATGAGCAGGTGTTGAGTGTGCTCTGTGCCAGCGTTTCCCTGAATGAAAGAATCATTTAGAGCAGCAGTGGGGACAACCTCCCTCTGTTCTTATGTAATGGGCTTAGTCAGCTGGCAGCGTTCCTTCAGTGTCTATTGGGAGAGGACATCAGATTACCGACACACTTAACTTCTTATGTCCACCTTTACTTGTGATTTGTGAAGGCCCGAAAATAACTACTATTTCCCGGATTTGCACCACATGAAGCATGAGGTTGAAGATGGCGCTGGACCGAATGGAAGAGACTTGCGGTTTGGATTTGATCCCATGGTGTTCCCTGAGTTTAGCTGGAGAGGATATGCCCTGATGAGCTCGGTACAGGTATGTAGCCAGAGGGCCACAGCTCATTGCAGGGGACCCATGTGTATGCCCACAACACCCTCACAGGCCTAAAAGCCACACTGCCCCAGACCTATTCCAGGATTCATTTTCTCCAGAGTACTGGCCAGGGTTGGCTTGAAGGCTAGGCTTGGGATTTAGGATAGGGAAAGATTTTAATTAATAAGCATATACTTGGATTTCACAGTTTATTGCTACTATAATTTGGCCACTAAATCAGAAAAATGAAGAAATAAAGTGTTTGTCTCTGGAGGCTTTCCATAGAGGGAAATTTCTTAAATGGTATTAGACTATATTAAAACATAGAGGCCATTTTTCTTTAACGCCATTTGGGGAAATAAAAATGAGTTGACTTGAGGACTTCTAAAAAAGCTAGCCTCCTCCTCCTTCTCCTCCTCCATCTGACAGTCTGGTGGTGTGGCTCAGGCTGGCCTACACTGGCCTCCTAGATGCCACAATACCAGCTGTGTGTCACTCCCCTGCCTGGGGTCGCTGATTTGGGGCGGTGCTTTTCAAACTCGATTACTCCCTGAGTGGAGACCATGGTAAATGATGCACTTGGCGTTGACCAGCTCTTCTTCCCTTCCTCTTTCCCTCCACTCTTCTCTGCTGCGCCCATCCATCTTGCCTTCACGGTGGAGTAAGAGATGTGTACACTATTTGTTTATCTGGAACACTTATGCAATATTATAGCCAAGCATGTCGAGTCATTGAACTTCTCTTCGAGGCTGGTCTCCTCAAGCTGCTTCTAGATAGAGAAAATCAGAGGACAAGGAGGACCTGAGGGCCGTGGTCACTCAGTGCTTGCCCTTGGCAGGTCACAGAGAGCCTGGGCCAGCCCACAGCTCTCCTGGAGCTCCTGTGGACTCTCCCTGACTGAAGCTGGCTTCAGCAGACAGGACTGTGAGGCACCCCACATTTCCCCATTCTTGCATCCACACCAATGGAATTTCTTTCTTTTGGACCCGGGGTCACACTGTGTAGCCCTGGTTCACCCGGGACTCACTGCGCAGATCAGACCGACCTTCAGTTCACAGATCCCCTGCCCTGCTCCTGAGTGCTGGGATTAAAGACGTGTGCCACACTAGGCTTTTAAAAAGATTCATGTGTACACCAGAGGGTGTGCACACATGTGAGCAGAGGTGCACTGGGGGGGGTGTGCACATGTGAGTGCAGGTACACTGGGGGTGTGTGCACACATGTGAGTGCAGGTACACGGGGGGTGTGTGCACACATGTGAGCAGAGGTGCACTGGGGGTGTGCACACATGTGAGTGCAGGTGCACTGGGGGTGTGCACACATGTGAGTGCAGGTGCACGGGGGGTGTGCACACATGTGAGTGCAGGTGCACTGGGGGTGTGCACACATGTGAGCACAGGTGCACTGGGGGTGTGCACACATGTGAGTGCAGGTACACTGGGGTGTGTGCACACATGTGAGCACAGGTGCACTGGGGGTGTGCACACATGTGAGTGCACACTGGGGGTGTGCACACATGAGTGCAGGTACACTGGGGTGTGTGCACACATGTGAGTGCAGGTACATGGGGGTGTGCACACATGTGAGTGCAGGTACATGGGGGGTGTGCACATGTGAGTGCAGGTACACGGGGGGTGTGCACACACGTGAGTGCAGGTACACTGGGGGGTGTGCACATGTGAGTACACTGGGGGTTGTGCACACATGTGAGTGCAGGTGCACTGGGGTGTGCACACATGTGAGTGCAGGTGCACTGGGGGTGTGCACACATGTGAGTGCAGGTGCACTGGGGGTGTGCACACATGTGAGTGCAGGTGCACTGGGAGTGTGCACACATGTGAGTGCAGGTGCACTGGGGGTGTGCACACATGTGAGTGCACACTGGGGGGTGTGCATACATGTGAGTGCAGGTGCACTGGGGGTGTGCACACATGTGAGTGCAGGTGCACTGGGGGTGTGCACACATGTGAGTGCAGGTGCACTGGGGGTGTGCACACATGTGAGTGCAGGTGCACTGGGGGTGTGCACACATGTGAGTGCACACTGGGGGGTGTGCATACATGTGAGTGCAGGTGCACTGGGGGTGTGCACACATGTGAGTACACTGGGGTGTGCACACATGTGAATGCACACTGGGGGGTGTGCACCCGTGTGAGCGCAGGTGCCTGCAGAGTCCGGAGGAGAGTGTGAGGTCCTCGGCGTCTGGAGTTGCAGGCGGCTGTGAGCCACGGCACGTGGGGGCTGGGAACAAACGACGTCCTCCACGAGCTTCAGTCCCCAATCCTGTTTCTTTTGTGGGCATTCACTATTCTAGAGTCATGGTGATTCTATCAATCCTGACACAGCCCAGCCTAGGTGTCCTCACAGGCGTTTGACGTTGACCCAAAGATCTCCGTTTCTAACCATCCCCTTGTGAGCAGTCTTGGGGTCAGAGCAGCTGTGATGTCCCTTCCATGGCCATTTTCTTTGCTCTTTGAATGCGTCCTTGTGCATTTATTTCCCAGTTGGTATCAGAACTTGAAATGAAATCAACCAAACTCTTAGGGCTGATGGGAATTCCCACATGGGCCCCGTTCACACTCCTGTGTCGGAGCTGGGGATCACCTGGAATTTAGCCTTTGCTGTCCTTGTGCCTCACTCAACACACGTCCTCTGCATCAAATCCAAACTAGCTGAAGAGGGAGTAAAGAAAATCCCAACACTTTGTGAACTTCCCTGGGACCACAGCTGGATCTGGACACGTGGTTTGTGGTTCTGAATAAAAATAACTTATTCTCGGGGCTGGAGGGATGGCTCGGCAGTCAGGAGCACATGGTGGCCCACAAGCATCCCCAGCTCCACTCAAGGGATCCGACACCCTCTTTTGACCTCAGTGCGTCTACATATATGCAGGCAAAATGCTTATCCACATACAACAAATGGATCTTAATAAATAAATGATAATTTACTTGTGTTATTAATTCTTTTTTTTAAAGATTTATTTATTTATTATTATGTATACAATTTCCTGTCTGCATGTATCCCTGCAGGCCAGAAGAGGGCACCAGATCTCATTATAGATGGTTGTGAGCCACCATGTGGTTGCTGGGATTTGAACTCAGGACCTCTGGCAGAGCAGCCAGTGCTCTTAACCGCTGAGCCATCTCTCCAGCCCTGTGTTATTAATTCTTACAGAGTGTTATGTGACCCCAGAGCTTGGGAATATACAAGACCTCTCCTCAAGTTCAAAAGCTAACTCTGTTTATTGATAAAAGCTTGAGATAAAACTTTCTCAGGCAAAACAGGCATATTTAGTTGCATCTAGGTTTTTACCACAAATGTGTTAGGGCTCCTTCATCTTTGCTCCCACCATTACTGTCTGCAGCCATTTAGATGTGGAGTTAGGCATGTGAAGCAGGGTTTACAGGAGCTTCTTTATGAGTGGTGGTGTGAAGTGGGGCTTGCAGGGGTCTCTATGAGTGGTGGTGTGAAGTGGGCCTTGCAGGGTCTCTTTATGAGTGGTGGTGTGAAGTGGGGCTTACAGGGTCTCTTTATGAGTGGTGGTGTGAAGTGGGGCTTGCAGGGGTCTCTATGAGTGGTGGTGTGAAGTGGGCCTTGCAGGGTCTCTTTATGAGTGGTGGTGTGAAGTGGGGCTTGCTGGGTCTCTTTATGAGTGGTGGTGTGAAGTGACATGCTTTCCTTCCTTCTCTCTCTTCTGCCTTTGATTTTCCCAGCCAGTGGTGGTTACCCTGTCACTGTGACCCTCTTAAACTAGTCCATCTAATACTCCATTCTGTCTGCCTGGTCACAAAACAAGGTCAAAAGAGAACCCTAGTTGCTGAGGGAGTGCATTCCACTGCCACTGGAACTGTAAGTGACTTTACTTTCTTGTTAGGCCTGCCTAGTTCTACCTACTACTTGGTACTTACTGAGTGTGTATGCATGTGCACGTGTGTGTGCCTTGCACGTCTAATAGGGAAACTTAAATGAAGCCCCTGGTTTGCTGGCATTTCTTCGCAGCCCCGTTTCTACACTTCATGGGTTTTGGGGGGTGCTTTTCAGAATGAAGTGAGGATGAGATTGACTGTGAGGAAGTCAAATCTCTCCTTGTTCCACATTATTCTGAGATACGTCAACCCTGGAACTGAAGAGGTATCCGGCCGCATCACTTTTTACCCGTCCTGGGCACAGTCAGGTAGGTACAAGTTCAAGCCTCTTTACTGTACCTGTGTTTTTGTTTTTAGAGACAAAGTCTCATGACATAGCCCAGAGTGGCTCTTCCTCCCAGTGCTGGATGGACAGGCATGAACCTCTAAACCTAGCTTCACCTCTTTTCAATTGAGAAAGGATCAATATAGCATTCTTTTGGTTTTCACAAAGTTCATCATCCTTAAACAACATTAAACCCGTGACAAGATCTGATTGGATGGCTCTTTTGCATGCTCTTCCTTCATTACCATCTGATTGGCCGGTTCTCTTGCATCCTTTCTTACCATCTGATTGGCCAGTACTCTGGCATCCTTCCTTACCATCTGATTGGCCGGTTCTCTTGCAGCCTTTCTTACCATCTGATTGGCCGATTCTCTTGCAGCCTTTCTTACCATCTGATTGGCCGGTTCTCTTGCATGCTCTCTGTTACCATTGCTTTCTTTTCACTTTGTGCTTCTTTTACTTTTGTTGTTAAATTACCATCAGCTGTCATTTTAAAAATCAACATAACAGCTCTCTCTGCGTCTCTCTCTGCCTCTCTTTCTGTGTTTCCTCTCCGCCAGGCCTGGCTTCTCCATCCTATCCCCTCTTCTTTCTAATAAAGCCCATTCTAACTCTGGTTAAAAAAAATCAACATAATAATGCTCAAATGTTGGCTAGACCCCAACCCCACGGGTCACGATACCTTTAGTGATAAAAATCAGATCTGTGTAGCTCACTCATGGGGAAGTGGGTGCCACCTTTTTTGGGTATTATTTGGGAGCTGTTGGCCTATTGCCCTTAATTCTCCCATGGTTTCAAGCAAGGAAAAATGGAGGAGGACTGGAATTTTAAAATGAAGGTCAGAAAATAGGAAGTCCCAGCAGAGGCCCAGACACCTGCAGACTCCTTCAGAGGTGAGGACTTCGTGAGCAGAAGAGGATACAGCTCACAGCAGTCAGGGGCAGAGCCTGGAAACCCATGGAATTAGGGCTACAGACAATCCCAGAAACAAACTCAAGAAATCATTTGGAATCCCAGAAAGACAGAGCGCTGTGCTAATGGAAACCTGACTCAGTATTGGGATGTTAACTATCCTTATTTCACGTGCAAGCCAGAGTTGGAAGTGAGGGAAGTAATGGAGCTCTTCCCAGGTTGGGTCAGCCAAACGTGTGGCTGGAGGCTAAGCAGCTCACAGCCACTAGAGAGCTCTAGTGGGCTCTCTTTGATGCAAGGAGCCTGAGCATTTGTGGCCTCATGCTGTAAGAGCCTTGTGGACCAAAGAAAACAAGCTGTCCAAGTGGACAGTCTGTAGACTCGAAGCTCATTCCTGGGTGGTGTCAGTGGTCTGCCCTCTGTTCATCCACACAGACCCCTCTGCTCCTGGGTGGTCTCAACAGTCTGCCCTCTGTCTCTCCACACAGACCCCTTTGCTCTTGGGTATCATCAGCAGTCTGCCCTCTGTCCGTCCACACAGACCCCTCTGCTCCTGGGTGTCATCGCGGTCTGCCCTCTGTCCGTCCACACAACTAGAATATGTTTTGGCTTGTTCTCCTGCTCTCGGAGACAGTTTCCTCTGAATCAGGTGCCCTGTCACATGTTCCTAAGGCATGCATGCCTCCTCTCCTCTCCACAACCACTGTCTGCACTTGGATCTCACTCTGCGTTCTGATCTCTGTCTCTCACTTCTCATGTGCCCAGGGAGCGAGGCCATGCATGCTGTGTTCACTGCATTGCCTGCAAACAGCCCTGGGCCTGGCACATAGCGGGCCTTTGTAAATGTCTATAGAATGAGAGTCATGCAGATATTTGGTGCAAACATCTCCTCTCCAGAAGACCCCTCAGACTCAGGCACCAGAGTTTGTTTGTCAGCAGAAGAAATACACAATACATCCTGAAAACACGTAAATAGAAAGCTGGGATATTTCCTAATTGCAAAGTGAATGTGTGCTCATGAATAAAAATAAAAAATGGTCATCTCCTATACACAAACAAGAAATCAACAAGCCATATAATATACTGAATACATACATCTGGAAGATACATTCCTAAAGATAAGTCTTGGCCAGATGTAGTGATATGCCCCTGTCATCCTGGAGCTTGAAGGGAAAAGGTAGGGGCATAACCAATTTGAGACCAGTGTGCTTTGTGGTGAGTTCTAGGCCAGCTGGTGCTACAGAGTTGACTCTGTGTCAAGCATGTACATGTAGATATTAGTATACATACGTATTTAATAAACCTGAAGAAGCTGAAGCCTGACCAGATACCACTGCTAACATCTTCAACTGCTATTTGTCTTTCTGATAGATGCTTCTCAAAGCAAAGAGATTACCTTTCCCCCGAGTAAGGAGCCAGCCTTTGTCACCGTCCCTGGAAAGGGCTTTGCAGACCCATTCTCCATCACACCCGGGACATGGATCACTTGCATCCAGGTGGAAGGAGTCCTCCTGGTAAGCCAGAGTTCTGAGTGCCCAGGTCTGTGGGATGTCCTGTTAACAGCTGAGATAGCCTTGTCCAATGCTGTAACCCACAGGAAGACATAAAGCTCACATGCGTTTCCCTTTTACTACAAAGGAAACTATGTGACCTTTGCCCTCAGAGGACATGATGACAGAGAAACTTACTTAAAATGATGTTTTACATCCTTCCAGTCAACTACTCTTGGACAACAATAATCTATATGTAAACAAACTATATGTATGTAAATGGACTATAACAAAATTATTGGAACAAATGCAAAGCCCTTATAAACACACGATCTTTCACATTTTGTTTGATATTTCTGTTATGAAGCAGAAAGGCACCTAAAGATGCACCCCCCCTTGCAGAATCTAATTAATGAGGAGGATAAATAGCAGTGAGATTAGGGATGTGGGAGGGGAAGGGAGGACTCCGGAGCCAGGGCTGCCCCAGCACTTCCCACTGTCTTATCCTCACCCACTCAAGAGTCCTACAGCTGATCCGGCAAAGGGCCTCTCCGAGGCACCCCTCCTGTCCACACCCCAGGCTTGTTATAACTTGTGACGAGGTCGTAGATGAAGTCTTCGGCACACATCAGGTGTGTGTCAGGGCCTTTACGCAGGAAACGTAAAGCGGGTCCTTCCGGCACGTTAGGAAGTTTTAGGCAGGTCACAGCTCGGAGTCTGCCTCCATCATTTCTCCGGAATGACAGGGATAGGACTTATCCTTGTGTGTCTTTCCCAAATGCAAATAATGTGAAGTTACACAACATCCTTTGGGCCTTGCTTTTCTTGTGCCTTCTTGGCAAAGAAACTTCATGTCTAAAGAAGTAAGTCAAAAAAATACCTTTGATGCCAATATGGGTGTGAAGCTGGGTGGATGGGAAGAAGATAGGATTATAACTTACAACCTAGGTGGGAGAAGCTGAATGACATTATGCTGATGCCCCCTTCGTGATTCTGTTCTCACTGAGCACTTGCTGTTCATGTTTACGGTCTTTGCAACTATAGCAGTTATGGGCCCAGCTCAGGGAAATGGCTTCTAGAACAGTTAAACCCACCCAGCTAGTAAGGCCACTGAGTCCCCTGAGTCACAATCTACTTTTTTCCCCTGCTAAACGTTTCTTCATGAGGAAAGAAAGTGCCTTATGGTCCGCATATGTCTCTCCCTCTTGAGGAAGATATCCTGCCTCCTCTCCTCTGCACATGTGCAGTGGGGCCACAGATCTGAGATCACTGCCGAGCCAGCCACGTCTGAGAGCCTGGAACACTGCTTTCCTGAATGCCTAGCTGCTTTTACTGCAGGCTTTGTCTGGCATGGTTGGTGGAATAGTCGTGCCTTCATTTGTGAGGAAAGACAGTGAGGCTGTTCCAGTCCGAGACACCGACATCACAAACCTCACTTTTCCCACTGTGCCCGGTGAGCAGGGTTGGAGCTGAAAGCCACATCAGTGGTCAACAGTTGGTGTTCTGTACTGATGAGGGCAGCCAGCATCTCAGCGGGCCATCTTTTTTTTTTTAATGATTTATTTTTATTTCACATACATTGGCTTACCTGTGTGAGGGTATTGGATCCCTTGGAAGTGGAGTTACAGACAGTTGTGAGTCACCATGTGGGTGCTGAGAATTGAACCAGGGTCCTCTGGAAGAGTAGCCAGTGCTCCTAACCACTGAGCCATCTCTCCAGGTCCTCAGCAGAGAATCTCAATGATGTGGTTCAGCTCCTTTGATCATTTTGTGTGTGTGTGTGTGGGGGGGGAATTTATAAGAAGATATAGTAACATTTCCTGTGGATCTAGAAATTGCAGATGTACACACCGTGGCACTGACCTGCAGTGTGGAAGAACTGATGGGGAGTGGCATTGTGGGTTCTGGTGTGGCAGGCTGAGGAACGAAAAGGCTGATCGAAGTCGAAGTTCACCAGGGACTTCCCTGGGGCATTATTCACTTAGCAGACACATTTGGTCATTTTATTACCAAGGAGGCCTGCTAGATGAGGACTAACACTTTCTGTGGTCTTCCTTTCTAGGACTACCTGGTGCTGCTTCCCCGGGACTACTATGAAGCACTTGCCCTGCAAGTGCCAGTCACAGAACCGTGTGCGCACACAGGAGCTCCCCAGGACAAGTTAGTAAGGGCAGGGGGGGGGGGGGGTTGAACCTCGATGCCGCCAGACTTCTCCCAATGAGCCTTGAATACAAAGGCTCATGATGGTGGGTCTCACCGTCCCAATGGATACAGGACAGCCCGACCGGTAGTATCATTGTGAAGTGTTTGTTCTGAGCCTTGCTTGAGTAAGAATCTCAAAGCACATTGCACCCCACAGCTGGGTTAGGAGAGGCTACCGCCCTGCGCGTGTGGAATGCCGCAGCACACTGCAAGGTCATTCCGAGTCTTCCATCTGGCGAGGGGAGAGCGTAACATGGGGGCAGGGTCTTGGACCTGTTTCTCTTGTCCTGTGTGGAAAACTTAGTACTCAGTGCCTCTGATGTCCACTACCAAGACTTTGCTGAAGAAATGATGCTAGGATGCCTCGGTGACATGCGTCACGGAGTCCTTGTAGTGCTCTGTGGTATTCTGTATCACGTTCATGTGGTAACGATTGTGCTCTGTTGTCGTTCAAGCTGTCTGCTTTACCAGCATTTACCAGTGACCCGGTTCTCCTGTACCCTGGCTTGTGAAGCCAGACACTTCCTGCTTGATGGGGAGCTGAGGCCCGCGGCGGTGACGCAGCCCACTCCCGCACACCCAGCCATGGTGGACCTCAGTGGGAGAGAGGTAGGGCAGCCTTTCACTCGGCTCCATTTGTCTGCTGAATGCTTAGTCAGGGCTGCTTTTCCAATCCCAGAAGGGTTTCTCAGAGGTCTTGATCCCCAGGTGTTCTGATCTGAACTGGGACTGAAGTGTCCTCCATATGAGCTGTGCTGAGGTTTTCTTTAAGCACTTTCTAGATGTAGCAACAACGACCACAGTCGATCACAGGTCATTTTGTTTACCTGCCCCACCTGACTCACAGCAAAGTCTTCCTTAAAAAATGGATGAGACTCGGTCTTACAGGCCTCCAGTAGTTTACCTTAAAAGGACATAGCAGGTCCTCACTGCCCAACCCTGCAGGCTAACAGTTTTTAACAGCTGAATTTGTAGGGCTTGGAATCTGGAACTGCTCCACCCAAGGCTTCTGCCTCATGGCTGGGAGGACACGTTAGTACATGTTGGGGCATTGTGTCTCTCCCTGGAGTTCTGGGAGCCGCACGGGCAAACCTAAGCGTGTGCTGGTAACAGATTGCACCGTACACCGACAGTGAGAACACACACCGCAGCACGCCAAAATGAAGATGCTGAACCACAGCCCCCCTCTGTTTTCACTCTTTTGTTAATATTGTCTATAGTCAACTTCTGAGAAAACACTTCCTTTGGGGTAAAGTGTATGCAGTTAAAATATCTGTGGTCTCAATTCTTCCTAAATATTTAGGTACACACATTTCATAAACTATGTCCCTACATTTTAAAGTCAACAGCTAAAGATATTAAGATTACCTCTTGGATAGACTCTTCATTTCATTTTGTTAGATTTTTAATTTAAACAATATACTTACGGTACTAAGTAAACACAAATATAATGAAAAACTGAATATTCTCTCTACTCCATTCTAAAATTTACCACATTCCTTTCTGTCCATTCTGCATGTACACACATGTGCATGTGTGTACTCACTTGTACATGTATTTAACATGTGAGAATGAACATATACATATATGTGTGTTGATAAGACAGCAGGGCACTCTAGCTGAGGTGGGCCAGCCCCTCAGGAATATATAAACTTCTACTAATTAAACAGAAGTGTATCTAAGTTGTCTTGGCTAAATCAAGCACACCTCAAGAGCTCAACAATCGCCTGTGTCCAGGGGACAACATGGATCATAGATTATTTTGCCAGAAGACTGTTGTAATGAAATTCAAATTTGTAGAGTTAGAAGAGGTATTGAACATATTCTTGTTCCTTTCCTGTGCAAGAATCCTTTTTATATTATTATCGCTAGACTCGCTGGCCTTGTATATGAAACCAAAGAGTTTTTATTTAAAATTTAGTCTCATCCCCACGGTTATTTACCTGTATTAATTACTTTGCTTCTTGATGTGACCAAATTCTTGACACAAACAGCCTAAGCAAGAAAGGATTTATTCTGGAGTTTGGTTTAGGGTGTAGTCTGCTAAGGAAGGAATGCATTGGCAGCATGAGTGGCTGGTGGCTGTGGCTGCTTGCTCGTATTCGGACAGATCAAGAAGCAGAGATGGAACAGGAAGTAAGTCATGCTAGAAACCTCAAGGCCTGCCCTCCAGAAATCCATTTCCTCTGGCAAGGTCCCCGTGTGTAAAGACTCTGGAACTTCCCCAAACAATGCTGCCTGTGGGCATGGCTCATAGAGTAACGCCGTTCCATATCCAAATGCTAACAGTTCTCCTTCTGTATGTGCAAGTATTGGAAAATCAGAAAGCATCCAAAATCAGAGCCATCTCTGGTCCCCAGCCAGGGTAAGGAAGTCTCATGTGCTATCATATTACATGGCAGCTCTGTGGATTAACTTCCTCCTGATTAACTTCCCTGCATCTGCAGAAATGTTTGATTGCTGGGCTGGAGAGACGCTTCATTGGATAAAGCGCTTGTTGCATAAACAGGAGGATCTGAGCCCAGATCTCAGAAGCCACCTAAAGCCAGATGTGGTAGCACACATCTGCAATCCTGGTCCTACAGTGACACAGGACATAGAGAAGGAGAACCCCAAATCTTCCAGGCAGCTAGCTTGGTGCATACAGTTGCAAACAGCCAGAGACTCTGTCTCAAACAAGATAGATGGCAAGGCCCAACATTTGAGATTGTTTCCTGACCTAACACACACACACACACACACACACACACACACACACACACACACACAGATAGAGTCAAACATTTTAACGTGTTCTAAGACTGTCCTTCCTACCTCTAATTGTATCATCCCACCTCTTGTCCCCTGTTCCTTGGCCACTCTGCTCTACCTTCAGTCCTCCATGTTGTCGGGGTCTCTACCACAGCTGCTCCCTCTGCCTGATGCTCCTCCCTTCCTTCCAGGTATGTCTCTATCCTTTCTCCTCCATGCTCAGCTACCTCACTGCTTCTTCAGGGAAGCTTTCTCCTCCTACACATCTTCCTGACTAACTCAGTCCTCCATCTTACATGTTTCTATGGCACTCTCTGAGAGAATCTGCCACACTTGAAACTTAAACTGTACCTGTCTAATTACCTAATTATCTGATTCAAGTCTGAGAGTAGAACTCACCTGTCTTGTTTTCTATTGGATGCTCACTAGCTAGTCATGGCAGGCCTTCAGTAACACTTGCTGGACAAAATATTTAAATTCCCATCTGACATCAGAGATGGTAGTTTATCCTTTTGGGCTTTGCACAAGCGGCGGATCTGAAACCCCACCTTCCACGTCTTTACCCAACACTTGGAACTAGTGAAGAGAAGCTCTGTGCTGCAGAACCATGTGCCTCTGGGTCCTTTCAAGTTCCCCTTTAAAACAATAACTATAAGAGCAGACATCAAATTTCCATTTTACCCAAGTTCATCTGGGTTTACTATCAAATGTATTTGAAATAGATGTCAGTTCATAGGACTCACAGACAGATGGTAGTAGAAACTTAGAAGAGTGCCATGGTAAAAGTCGCACCAGTGAGGACTTGTCACTGCGGTGTTCTATGTGGTCAGCCGAGACAGACGAGGTTTCATTGGGAGATGCCTGGGGAGAAAAGCTGGTAGTGACTTCTCTACACGGGCAGGCAAGGTGGACTTTCCTGTGTAACTGAGTCAAAAGTGGGTGGCTAGTTTACACACACACACACACACACACACACACACACACCTGCCCCCAAAGCCTTTCATTGAATAAGTGACAGAAAAATCAGCATGGACCCTAGGAGTCACGTGGCTCAGCACTGTCCTGAAGGAATGAATAACGCACATCCATTTGCTGAAGGCCGAGAGGAGACCGTTTGATGAAGTGGGGGCAAAGCTTGGCTGAGCTGGAGCTTTGGGGTTGTCATGGTTACACAGTGAGGGATGGAGGGAGTTCTTCGGTTGGCTCAGGCATCAAATGTGCACACACACTTTAAATAGTCCCGCTTCTAGAAATCTTACAGAAACACTAGCACGAGGATGTGTGTGTACACATGTATGTGTGTGCTTATATGTGTGATATAACATTGGATGTTATCTCATCAACAGGATTTTCATGTGTGTGTGCAGGTGTTATGTGTATGTATACATGTTTGTAGGCACATGTGTGGGTGTGCATACATATGGAAGCCCAAAATTGATGCTAAAATTCTCCACAGGTCACTTTCCCACCTCCTTCAAGGAGACAGGGTCTCTCAATCAAACCTAGGGTGCGCCTGTCTGGTTATCCTTGCTGGCCACCTGCTCTGGTTTCTCCTGTCTCTGTCTTCCCAGGCTGGAATTATAGGCAGCCCACCACAACCACCTGACGTGTGTGGGGTCTGGGGATCTCAACTCTGGCCCTCACACTTGTGAAACTGTGCTTTACCCAGCAACTTCTCTCTAGCTTAAAATTTTCATTTGTATTGTAGGATGCCAGGCAGCCATTAGGAAAATAAACCATGTATGAATATAATGATAAAGGCACATGAAATGCTAGGGCTGGAATGGCGGCTCAGTTGGTAAAGTGCTTGCCTTGAAAGCATGAGGACCTGGGTTCAAACCTCCAGCACCCATGTGAAAGAAATGGAATGTGGTGCCACATGCTTGTAAAATCAATGCTGAGTAGGTACAGACAGGCGGACTGTTGGGGCTCACCAGCCAGCCTAGCCCACTCAGTGAATTCCTGGCAAGTAAGAAATCTCTCTCAAAAACAAACAAACAAAAACAAGATGGATAGCCTTTGAGGAATGATATCAAAGTTGACCTCCAGTCTCCATTCTTATGTGATATGGGTGCATCTTTACACACACCAATAAAAGTGTGAAAATAAACAACACACCACGAAACTCTGTTGGGCAAAAGGAACAAATCATGACAAAAGACCACCACTGATTAGAACCACCAATGTTTCCAAAGAATTGTTGTATGTCACATAGATTTAAATACTCTCCATGCATTTATTTAACCTCAGCTGTGTTGAGAGGGCACTGATGCTATCCCCATTTCATGGAGGACACTGATGCTATCCCCATTTTATGGAGGGCTCTGGTGCTATCCCCATTTTATGAAGGGCATACAGACATTGAGTCAGAAGCTCTAGGTCACACAGTGTCAGCTGGATTTTGGACTACAAGCTCCTGCCTCATGATTGCCTCAAGGGAAAGTCACATTTTTCCCAGAAAGGGCCAGAGAGTAGACATTTCCAGTTTTGTGGGTCATTACAGCCTGAGAGCACCCCTGATTTCTGACTCTTATAACCAGTTTTCTTAAAAAACAAAAGAGGGAAGCACGTATGTCACCCACAGAAAATGCTTTGAAAGTATGAAAGCCACGTGCCATCGTTCCTGGGGAAGAAGGAGGTGTGTACTGCTTCCATTGTTCTTATTCCGCTAACTTGACATTTCTCTCTTGAAGTAGCATTTAAGAAGCCTCTAAGCAGATTTCCACTCTCTCACAGTCTGTGACACTTCTTTTTTACTTCAAGTTGGGAGTGTTTGTTGTTTGCTGTTAAGAAACAAGCAGCTGAAGCATCCCTGAGAACAGAAGTCCTTAGATGCAGAATCTCTAGAGTTAGAAAATAGAATGCATGTCACCCTCTGAAGTTCCTACAAGTGGTTATGCAATGTTTCTTGGAGCTGAGAATTTGATCAGGGTGTCTGTTCCCCACATCCTCTCTGGAGGACCACGTGTGTACTATGCAGACAAGACAGACCCTGGGGTGTCCTCTCTGCTTTGCCATTGAGTCTGTCAACACGTCCAGTGTGTCGCACATCTGGATGACCACCTGTCTACTCGGCCTCTCTGGCAGGTGGAACTGCACCTGCGCCTGCGGGTCCCACAGATTGGCCACTATGTGATCATGCTGGAGTATGCCACGGAGGTGGACCAGCTTTTTGTGGTGGACGTGAACCTGAGGAGCCCGGGGTCTGCCTTGACGGGCCAGGTGAACATCTACAGCTGCAAGTACAGGTAATGAGCCCAACCCCAATTCTCCCAGCAGGGAAGTCTGCAGGGGACTCTCCCTGCGGGGGACTTGGGCGATTGCTGCACTGGATTTACTTCCTTTTGGGGCAGCCTTTGAAAACTAGCAGGCAGCTAGTTAGAGGGTATTACACTCTCCTCAGGGTTTGGGAGCCTCTCTGTGGGCAGCATTGTGAAAGAGCATGACAGGTACACACCTCTCTTCACGACCCACCTTCAGAATCTGGCATGATTAATGGTTGATGATTGCTGAGCGCAAAAAGCAGAGACGGAGGTCTCTTGGAGGTCTCTCAAATTTACCCTAAAGAAATTTTCGCCCAAGAGTGCTAATTGACAAGGGCTTACTAAAATTGATTTTCTTTGCATGATATTTCAAGAACATTCTTTAATTAAAGGATCAGCACAAAGGATATTTGCAGACGAGACTATGTGTGCAATTAATGATACTGGAAGCTGCAGTCCCTTGATACACAAGTGGAGAGCTATAGTGAGTGCACCAGTCCTTGGTCACGGCCTTCAACCTTCTGTTAACCCGGTTTTTATGTTGCTTTATGTCAAACCCAAGATAACTTGAAGTAGCTGACCATCTTCCTAGTGCAAAATGAAAAAACATATGCCAGGAGTTGCTTTCAGCAGCTGAACACAGGCATTTTTGTGAGGCCTGAACAAATGTCTGTTGGATTAATGTTAATGCTCCCAGTGACCCTAAATCTGCAGAGGGATGAAGATCTCAAGAATCATATTTGGATGTATGTGTAGTGTCAAGGCTCAAACCCAGTGCATGCACGTGCTGGACTCTCCCACTAGGCCTGTATCCTCAGCTCTGTACATGAGTTTTAAGGGTATGGGATGAGCCTGAAGTAGTTTCTCAGAACCATCTACCAGTGTCTGAATATAAGAGTTTCATGTACAGTTGGCATCGGTACTCCCTACGGGGCGGGCCTCAGGTGCCTGAGTCCTGGGTGTATTAGCCACAGGGGTTCTTCACCATCTCTCAATCTGAGCCCAGCTTCCAGTTCAGCTTCCAGATTCCTCCTGTCTTTCAGATCACAGGCTTGATTCCTTTCACAGAATCTAAAAGGAGGTGTCGAGGAGATGGAGGAATATTCATAGACACTCCAGTGAGTCTCTAGATAATCTCAGAAGGAATCCAAGAACATCTGTGCCCAAGTTTATATTTTGGGAAGACAGGGTCTTGCTATGCAACCCAGGGAGGACTTGAGTCTATGATCCTCCTGCCTCAGTGTCCTGAGTGCTGGGATAGTCATGTGCCACCATACCCTGCCTGACAGGAGGGTTTACAAAGCCAAAGAAAGAAAGAAAACCCTTGCAGGATTCCATGCGGGTTTTCTGATGAGGGAGGCTGTATCACATTCTAGATCCTTTAGCACATGACAACACCTAAGTATGTTTAGCAAATTCATCGTTAGAACAGGAGAGCATCACATTAGACTAGAGATTGCCTGCTTCATACCTAACCACTCCTAGGAAAGTCACACTGCATATTTTTGCTTGGCCAAAGTATTTTCCTTTTTTATGTTCCGGGGGGTCACAGTGGTCAACTGACTACAGGGGTGGGAGTCTAAAAATACAGGAAGGCCTGTTCTAAATGACAGGTCTGCTCAGCATTGCACAGTCTCCTGCTGAGGTTTGAACTTTCCCCTGCATGTCTCAAGTGATTTCTAACCACTCTGTTAGAAAGACGACATCTCAGCCAAACAGTGATGGGAACATCACTTTTCAGAGTAATGCGATGATAAATCACGTCTTCTCCCCATCATGCAGTGACCTGTAATGGATAAACCAATGGCCATCTGTTTCTTCATGAGACTTTTTAAAGGATAACAATAAAACTAAATGCAAGTGAATCAATGTATCAAGCTCCCAGGATAACACTTCAGTCCAAAAGAACTGCTTCAATTGCACTTAGATGCAGATGTTAAGTTTCTATCTGTGCACCCAACTTCTGCCTGACTCTTTGCATATTTTTGCCTCCTTTTAGTCATTACCCAAACGTCCTTGACTAAACCATTTCTGGTATTTTTTTGGGTGGCCATATTGTCTTAGCCTTGTACTATCCATATTCTACATATCCAAAGGAAAATGGCCTTAAATATGCTTCCTAATGGACTAATCATCAGAGTTGGAGTCCATGCTGCAAGATGGTGACTTTTAAAAAATGGTCTCAAAATGGTCTCTAACCCTATGGAGTGGAAGAGTGGGAGCCAGGGGTAGAAGTGGAAAGGGACTAAGGAAGAAAACTGACTCAGCCTTGAAGGTCACCTGGCTTACCCTTCCCCCATGTTAGTAAAGCCAGCTGTGTTTACTGATGGGTACCTTGAATGGTCCAAAGAATATTGGTAAATTTCTAAGAGATCTGCTGTCACTGCCCCAGGATACCTTCTCCTAATGACTAACCATGTCTTCTATCACTCCAGGTGGAAAGGGGGAGCAGGGGCCGCAGTCCTGAGAGGTACAGCAGGGCCTGTAACAGAAAGGTCCTCTTATCTATAGAGACAGTGATTGGAATCTAATTCTCCTTGTGCTGCTATAGCAGAATAGCCCGGACCTGGTGCTTTATAAATAAAGAAGCTTGTTTCTCACTGTTCTGGAAACTGGGCATGAGTCAGCATCTCCTGGGCGGCTTTTGTGCTGAGTCATTCCGTGGTAGGAGCAGGAAGGGCAAGAGTACACAGGAGCACCAGAGTCTGTTTTTGTAACAGAATCATTCCCATGTCAGCTAACCCACCCTCACGGAAATGAATGATAAACTGCGCTGGTGGTGGTGCTGGTTACCGTGTGGAAAGGTCACGGTCACGACAGAACCCAGTGTTAGTTTTAGAGCTTTATTAGGAGGAAGAGGGGTGGGGAGAAGAGCCAGGCCTGAGAAAGGAGCTCAGTGAGAGGGAAAGATGGTGGGGAGAGAGCAGAGCAGAGAGAGAGAGAGGGTGGGGTCTGCGTCACGGCTCTTTAAGGCACAGATTGCGTGACCACGCCGCACATATGTGATCACCAGGGCACACTGATGAGGTAAGACACAAGACCTTTGCTTAACTCCTGAACTACACATGTGCAGTCATGCAACTGGAGTGAGGGCAGAATTCTAACACCCACAGTAACAGCAATCTGCCCACAGAGCGGAGTCTCCACTCCCTCGCCACCTTTTAGAGATCACAGTGGCAATTTCATTTCAAAAGGAGTTTTGGGTGATCATTCAAACAGTAGTAGGCTGTATCTGTTTTTGACTTGTCGTACAGGAAAATTGCCTCTGGTTCACCCAGGTTACAATCAGGAAAAGCTGTTGATCTGTTGGGCACAGCAAGGGAGATGCCAGGTGTCAGGCTAAGAAAACTCTGTTCCCTTTTGCAGCATTCTGTGCAGGAGCGTGGTGATTGACAGCCTGAGTCGTACGGCTGTGTACGAGCTGTTAGCAGATGCAGACATTGAGCTCAAGGTGCACATGGCCAAGTTCCTTCTGGTATGCCTTCATCTAGCCCGCGAACTGTAGAAGCCTTCTGCTGTCATCTGTATTTCTCAAAAGCTTATTAAAATTTGGGCTGCAGCCAGGTGGTGGTGGCGCATGCCTTTAATCTCAGCACTCGGGAGGCAGAGCCAGGCGGATCTCTGAGTTCGAGGCCAGCCTGGTCTACAGAGCAAGATCCAGGACAGGCACCAAAACTACATAGAGAAACCCTGTCTCAAGAAACCAAAAAAAAAAAAAAAAAAAAAAAAAAAATTGGGCTGCAATTGCATGGTATCTGTAAATTCAGCCTTCTTCATGTCACCTCATAAAGTTCAGCCATCAAATTTGAATGCATCCCACAAAAAATCACATTTCATTAATTTTTGTTTATCATTATCATAAATGAAATACCTTTTGTCATTATATTTTCTACTTTATTATTATGATGTCTGGGTACAGAAATAACACTGGCTGTCATTTCATTTCTGTCCCATTTACTATCCTATGCAGTTTCTTGGGACATTTCATTTAAATGTCCCAAGCTATTTAAATTTTATAACTGGTTATATTATAATACCCTATATTCCGATAAGGGTATTATTCAGTTACTTAGATATATACTTTTAAGATTTAAAGGCCAACAAGGGCAGATTAAATGATATTCACGTCCACCCATGTGAGGGTAAGAGCTGGGGTCAACAATGGGGTCTCTCTAGGAAAGGGACTGTAAGACTTACATGAACTATCTTAGGGAATTTAAAATTACCCACGTGTGAAACAGCTTCCTGTTACAGCTGGCAGCAAGCACACATCACACCGGGGAAGGCCAGGGGGGAGTGCTTTAAATAGTTGTGAACAACCTAGCAGGAGTAAGTAAAAACTTGGAACTTAAGGGATAGTTTGGAATCAGACTTTTAAAATTATTATTATGAAATGGAGGTTTTCCCTCTGTGAATCTAACCTTGTCATTGTTGGAAATTGTCCTGGGACTGACTCAACCTTTTAAGTGTGGATTTGCCCTTTAGAAAGTAGCCTAAGGTCACTGAAGGTCAGGGTGACTAGCATGGATGTTCCATGAAGGCAGAGCATTGTCCATCTCGGTCCTATAGACACCGAGTTTTGGTGATGCTCCATACATTTTTGTTGTTACTACTGAACTGCTCTGCCATCAAGCTGGTAATACAGTCTGACTTCAAATCTAACAAAAGATACATTAGTGGCTGAGTTTCTTATGTGACCCAGAAACTGGCTGTAGAGACAAATCCTTCAAAATCCAAGTGGGCTGAGGTCCGAGACATACTCTATTAAGTGAGTTCCTCTCCAGATGCAGCCATGTCTTCGAACAGCAGGCCCTTTGGGCATCCACTGCCTCTCTCTTCTCCTCCTGAAGCATCTCAGGTGTCAGTGTTGCCCCTTGGAGAGAAAAAAGAAGCACCAAAGGCCCCTGAACAGAGCAGATCTTGAACTTTCCCGTGATTTTGTTCTTTGACTTATTTGTAAAATTATTCCCACAACAGTATAGTCAGTGATCCTGTGTAACAAGAGGAGGGATCTCTTGCCTGTGGGGGTGCTACATGCTCGCCATCCTGCAATTTTACTACTTTAAAATAATAATATCCATTTTCTGGATGAGTTCTTCACTTAATAATTGCTTTTAAGAGTGTGGGGGAGACGCTGGTTTTTTGCTGATAACTGCTGTGCGTCTTTATCATTTGCTTGGCAGTATCATGTTTGTGTCATACCCACTGAAGAATTCTCAACTGAATATTTGAGACCTCAAGTCCACTGTATTGCCAGCTACGGGCCGCGTGCTAATCCAAGGTAACGTGTCTCCTCCTCCTTCCTTCCTTGTCAATACTCTGAACAATTGTGTTGTATATGTAAGTATGAAACTTTATGCAGGCTAGCGTCTCTGAAATGCTCGGTGTTAGGGAGCGTTAGCATTGACGCCCGCCCTTTGGGGACCGCCCCCTCCCTGACCCCCCACTCCCCACCCCTCCCCGCCCCGCTCCCCCCCATGTCCTGACCAAGTCACCTTAGGGTAAAGTCACCTTTAAGAGAAAACCTCCCCCCTTCTCTCTCTCTTCCTCTCCCCCTGTCTCCTTCCATGAGGCTACATGCGTCTACCTCCGCTTTCTCTCTTTCCCTTTCCTTCTCTTTCTCTCTCTTTCCCTCTCTCCTCCCCCTTTAATAATAAAACTTTCCACGTGGATGCTGCGTCTGCATGGTGTAATTTTCTGCCACTCTGCTGCCCGCCGTCTGCATGGAGTGGCTGTCTTTTCATCTTGGCTCAAACCAGCCGAGGCCACTATGCATCATTTTACAACACTCAGGAACTTTGAATTTGGGAGCATTTGCAAATACATAATAAGATATCTTGGGGATAAGACCCAAGCCTAAACTTGAAATGAATTATAGATCACATGTAGCTTTTCACATTGCCCGTGGCTAAATTTATACAGTAGCCTCTGTTTGGATTATGATCTATCACAAGAGGTCACCAGTGGAATTTTCCACTTGGGGCATCATGTTGGTGCTCAAGATGGTTCATATTTGAGAGCACTTGGGGTGTCGGATTTGGGGTGCTCAGCATTGCCTAACTGCAATATGGGGCAAGACACTGATGTTTATTTTACTATGGGATATTAAAAAGAGAAGAGCCGTGGGGCTGGAGAGTTGGCTCAGCAGTTAAGAGAGCTTGCTATGCAATCATGAAGACTGGAGTTTGGATCCCAGCATCCATGTACAGGCTGGGCTGGACATCCTGCACACACCTGCAAGCCCAGCTCCAAGGATGATAGGATGATTACGAGGGCTTGTTGGCTTCCAGGCTAGCCAAGAACACACAAGCCCCAAGCTCAGGGAGAGACCCTGCCTTAAACACAGACTAGGTAGAGAAGGACGCCCATGTCCTCTTGTTTCTGCTCACACATACAAGCATTCACACCTTCACACACATGTACACATGCATTCATACAGACACGTATGCACACAGACGGTTAAGCCTGCTCCTTGAGTGCAGGTCTGCCAAGTTCTCCTCTGAGCCCTTGCTCTGTTCCAATCCTTTAATCTCTGTGTCTAGGCTCTTCTTTTGAAAGACCACAGAAATAATGATCCATCTCCATGCTATGACATCAGGACTAGCTAATTAGTGCTCACCGGGGTTTCTAGGGGTGTTGTTTTGCTGTAGATCCAAAAATAATTAAAAGGTTCAGCCCTGGAAATTTGTGTGCATGGTTAGGACTCGGGCACAGTGCCATTTTGGCTGTGAAACAAATGACACCCCTTTGCCTTGCACGTCAGCATTCCTACAGAGAGATCTCGTTTTATGAACTAATTTTTGTTCGGGGAGAAGGAAGTGTCAATGAATTTCTGTCGCATGTGTTACTTTAAAATGAAGATCTTCTTTCTGTTTTAACTGCCCAGTTGAACAGGTGCCGGGAATACTTGGCCAACCCGCCGCACTGGCCCTGAAGCTCCTAGACCCCACCCTCAATGGGTCCTCTGATCTGTTCTTTGCCATCGGCCTTTACCTAGTGTCTGCTGTTTGTTTGTTATGACACAACCATATTTTAAAGTGTTCTATTCTTTAGGGTCACCTGTGTCTCCCTGGCCCATGAAACTCCTCCAACAGCCTTAGTTTTGGATGCTCAGAGTAGGGGCCCTCTCTCTCTCCTGCCTCAGGAGCCTTCCCCTCCTGCAGATGTCACTGATGGAGTTATCCTGAAGGCACCACAGGTAGGAATGCCCCCCCCCAGTGTGTTGTTTCTAGACCAGTGGTTCTCAGAGTGTGGGGCACACACACACACACACACACACACACACACACACACACACACACCACACCACCCCCACGCACTCCCACCTCCACCCCCACCAAGCAGTATCCACCTCACCCTGGGGCTTGTTTGGGGTGCACATTTTCAGGCCCTCCTCAAAACCTCCTTCATCCCAGGCTCTGGAGTGGGGCCACTCATCTGGGTTTTTACCCGTTCCCAGCCCCCTGAAATGTGGGAAGTTCCACTCTTGGCTGTGGACCATTGAGCAATGCTGGAGCGGAGCCTGGGTAGCCCTGACTGTGGCCACTCCTACCTCCCTCCCCTCCGTCTCTGTCCACATGGCCACTCAGCAAGTTTTCATGGCCGGTGTTGCAGTCCCTATTGTGTTCCTAGGCGGCAGCTGCTTGATGTTGTGGAGAATTAGTTCTCTTCCAAAGATGGACTGTAGAACTGTGAGAAGAGCTGGTGCAGCCAGTAAACCATTAGGCGTCCCCTACTGCACCAACACAGGACCATTTAGGTGGGGAATTCTCAATAAACATTCTCCAATTATCATCTAGGGCTGGGAAGCGAAATGTAGTAAGGTCATGAAATGTTTTTACCATAAGCCATAAAAAAAAAAAAATCTCAGGATCACTGAAGCCGTCGCAACATTCCGAGTTATGGAAATATACTGGACATCTGCGTAAACCCACCAGGCCTCTAGCAGATCACCTAGCGGCGGACTTGGAAATTCATACTATCTGAGCAGGAAAACTGAGGAAGTTCCCTGAATGAAATGGGTGCAGTAAAGACACCCCAAATAGCTGGTCTGTGGGTGAAAAGTTTATTCCAAACCACCCAGGCTGTCTCTGGAACGCGAGAACAGTGGGAGGGTGGGGGAGTTTCCAGGGTTTAAGGGAACGGGGTACACATGGGGGTGGGGGACAGTGTGCTGGGTGGAGGTGGAGGCCTTTGAAGAGTAGAGCAGGTACTTGTGAGTAGGGATTGAAGGAGCCTAGAGGCTAGCGTGGACCTTGATATGCTAATAGACACAGGTTAATGGAAGAGGCCAATGTCCCTTTTGCCAGAGATAAGTAGAATGACTCGTTCAGCAGGTAGGGACTATTTCCTCAAGTCCCTGAGGGAATGCTGGCTTTTATCTAAAATGCCAGACTTGGGGATAAGGAAATTTTGGGGGTCAGACATTCTCATAGGAGATCTTGTAGCTAAGGGGAAAAAAAGCTGAAACAAAGCCCTGGTTTTGCCATCACATTAGAAAGTTGGTTATCCAACTTGCAGCCCTCACTTGAAAGATGGATAGAGGCCTGCAAGGCAGCTCCCAAGGGTTTAAAAAGGCTCTTGCCAACCAGCCTGATGACCCAAGTTCCATCCCTGGGATGCGGTGAAAGAGAGAACCGATTCCTGAAATTGTCCTCCAGCTGCTGCATGCATACCATGGTACTCATGGCCCCCACCCCAGTGCACAATTAAGGGCACAAAACTCGTTTTGAAAGATGATAGACTTCCCAGCTGCTGCATGGTGATGTTGCTGTAGTTTTGGGAGTTAACGGAGCAGGGCATAGTCACTTAGGCCAACAGAGTGGCTCTGGGCTCCGTTGTGTATGGTGGGGGTGGGGAGTGGGAGAGGGTGTACCCAGAATGAGGCTCCCTTCCCCCACAGCAAGGGTGTAGACTCTTGGGCTTCCTCACCAGCTTGTCCAGGTGTAAAGTTGTCGTTGTTATAAATAGTAACGGATGTTACAGGTTACGGGACAGGAAGCTAAGGTGAAGTTACCTGCAGAGGAGTTTTATTAGGACAGTTACTACATCACAGCTAGAGGTGGAAGGCAAGCCTTCAGGCTGGGGGAGGAGCTTCCTCAGGAGAGAGAGCCATCAGGGATAGCACTGCGGAGGGTGGGGGGGGTGGGGCCTGAAGGGAAAGGGGCGGGGCCTTCAGGTAACAGACTGCGGGAGAGTTACACCACAATGTATGCCTCACGGTAAGGTCCTGAAGGAAAGAGTCTTCCATTCCAAAGAGCAAAGGGGAAGTGTTCTTGTCTTACAGTTTTGGGGTGTGGGTAAGTTCTGCACCATGTAACCTAGCCTGCATAGTGGACATCAGAAAGGCCCTGAGGAGAAGCTAACTCAGGGCAGTAGGGACTAGCCTGCAGCTCCTCTGGGGGAGGAACTCCACTTTTTAAGAGCTCCAAGCCACCTATTAACTCTGCAGAGACAGACAGAATGCAGGAGGCGTGGCTTGACTTGGGGAAGGGAGAGCAGATGGATTTGTCATGTGACCAAAAGCTCCTCACAAATGGAAGCCTACTCCTTACATGTGTGCTGAGTCACACTGCTAACAGCTTGCTTTTTGCACCACACCACAGGCAGGGTGTTTGTCTAGCACTTTGCAAACGTACTGTGCATTTCTGTTGGGATGTACCCAGGTATGTAACTGCTGTGTCATGTGTTTTGATAAATACCCAGTTTTCCAACATGATTAACCAACCTACTCCCCCAGCCTCCACCAAATGTATGGGTTGTGCCTCAGTTTCTCTATTCTGTAGGTGAGAGGCATTTGGTTTGCACATAATTTTTGTTGTGTGTGATTGCAAATTAAAACTTCTATAAATACCCATGTGAAGGCTTCTCTAGGAATATAGCAGTTGCCATTTAAAATACCTAGCTTGTTTTAGGCTTTCAACCTGTTTGTATAGTTGCTATAGCAGGATACCTGAGGCTGGATCATTTATAGAGAAGAGGTTTACTTAGGTCATGGTTCTAGGGACTGGGAAGTACAAGATCAGGTAGCTATAGTGTTGGTTTTAAATTCGGTGCTTTTACTCTGTGAGGAAAGGTCACGAGACACAACAAAACCCAGTATCAGAGCTTTATTGGGGGGTGGGAGACAGAAGAGAGAAGGGCCAAGCCTGGGAAGAGACAGGTGAGGAGAAGGGAGACAGAGGGGAGGAGGAGAGAGCAGAAGAGAAGGGAGGAGTCTGTGACCGGTTTTTTAAGGATTCCCCCTGCACATGCGCATGTGGATTTACGAAGCTAGGCAGGCATGCACAGATTATGTGACTGTGCTGTGCGCATTGTGTGATCACGAAGCGCATGGATGATGTAAGACGTAAGACCCCTTGTTTGGCTACTGAACTGCGCATGTGCAGTCGTCATGCAGCTGGAGGAGCGGCAGAATCCTAACAGGAAGGATCTTGTGGGATCACAACATGGCTGAAGGTGCCACGTGGTCGGAGCTTGTATTCCAGTAGCAATTGGTCACTTTTCAAGAGAAGAGGGCCAAAGGCAGCTGGTGTCTCCTAACAACTCACCCCACCCTGTGAGGGAAGAACTCACTTCTGCAGATGTTTTTAATCTGTTCGCAAAGGCTCTGGCCCCATAATCTAACTGCTTCCATTAAGCCCTGCCCCCCAACATTGCATTGAAGAATTAAGTCTCGCCACAAGTCTTTGCAGGAACCAACTAGCAACATCTCATATCCTGATCATTCAAGGTTCTGCAGTTTGAGAGCTCCTCCCCCCACCCCCTTTTTCCCCTCTTAGAATCAAGTAACCCTGAGAGGACTCGTACCACACCTGGGCCGACACGTCTTTGTCATCCATTTCTATCAAGCAGAACACCCGACATTTCCCACAGAGGTGTTTGTGGATGGAGGAAGACGGTGGTCAGGTGAGCAGCCGTGAGCAGGCTCCACCACGTGTGCCGGATGTCATGTGACAGCGGGTGTCGCCCTTGCGGCCATGTGACAGCAGCGTCTCTCCCTCTCCAGGCTCCTTCCTCGCCTCCTTTTGCCCTCATTTACTTGGCTGCCGGGACCAAGTGCTCTCCGATGGCCAGGTGGAGTTTGACATCTCAGCAGCGGAGGTAGCTGTGACGGTGACGGTTCCAGAAGGAAAGTCCTTAAAGCTGGTGTGTTCTGCTTAGCCGACCGCGTTCCTTGGTCAGCCCTTGTGTGTTAGGCTTCTGCCAATACTTTCTCCAAGGAATTAATTCTATTTAATGGAAGCGTTGATGACTTGTAGAAAAGTGTGTTTTACAAACCCATAAAATGAAACTACGAGACAATCAAAGCAAGAGAATAGGAGTGACGGGGAACCAGGGCCTCCCCGCCCCCACCTGTGCTTACTCCTTGCCCCTGCTGGCCCCTCTGAAGTTTTTAGCCTCCTGGCTGCTTTCTGTCCCTTTCTCCTGTCCCCCTTAGTGATTCCCTTACCCTGGTCCATATGTTCATGTGCCCCCAGGTTCCACTCTGAGACCCCTGTGTTATTTCTCTGTGTTCATCATGCCTGCTAAGTATGTTCCCTGCTTTGGGAACATCACCCATGTCTCTGAATTCACTCTTGATCTTGCCTGAACCCCAGGCCCAATATCCACCCATCCAAGGTCCCCTCTAACTTCTCCTGGCCTGCTTCCAG
The DNA here is from genome assembly GCF_949786415.1 of Peromyscus eremicus. Lineage (NCBI taxonomy): Eukaryota > Metazoa > Chordata > Mammalia > Rodentia > Cricetidae > Peromyscus > Peromyscus eremicus. Next base: position 3,113,887 of record NC_081435.1, read on the forward strand.
ATCTCTGTACTGTCCCTATTATTGAACCTGCTTCACCCTGGCCCGAGTCCTTGCTCTGTTTACTGCCTCTCTCTGGTCTATCCACTTCATTCTGGTTCATTCACCTCACTCTGGAATTCATGACCCCTCCTGCCTGCTTCTGTTTTGCCCAGATCTTGGAGACCCCCAAAAGACCACCATGGAGACCAAATCCTGTATGTAAAAGCAAAGAGCCTTTATTCTCTTCAAGCTCTGAGCTTGGACTCTCTGTCTGTCTGACACAGCGGTGAGAGCAGAGAGCCCTGAGCTCAGGCAGTGTGGGGTTTTTATCATAGCAGTGGTTGGGGTGAGGGGATTTCCAGGGTCCAGGACCCTGATTGGCTGACATTTGTCTAGGGGTATTTGTAAAACAAGAAAAAGGCATGTGCTAGACTCAGGGATATCTGGCCACCTTATCTAATGGTTGGAATGTCTGGGATGTTAGGTACTTCCCCATCCCTGGGTGGATCCCCAGGTGGTGTTAGCTTATGGCTTTTCCTAGATCTGGGTGTTGCCTGCCAGTAAGCCTGTCACAAAAGCTGTGCCTGGGCCTCTAGGCCTTTCATGGCAGCTGTGTGGTCAAGCCGTTTTTGGGGCCCCTCCACACTTCTAATTCATCTTTCATTCATCCTCCTCTGTTCCATGCTCTCCCTTCCATTATCTGACCATAATCATCATTCAAAAGCTCATAGATATGCCATCTTTGACAATGCCAGCAGGCTTTCTTGTGCTCTTTTCTAGAATCTTCTACCTACATTTGTACCTGACAAAATCCTGTTGACCAATGAGCCTAGCTTAGAGTTAATTCACCTTTTCCTTAAGGATGTCTAGAAAAAAAACCAGGAAGAGTTTACTGGGTTTTGCTCTGTGGCCTTCCTGTTTGTTCCTGTGTTCTCGTTCTCTCTCTCTCTCTCTCTCTCTCTCTCTCTCTCTCTCTCTCTCTCTCTCTCTCTCTCTGAGGAGACTATCATTCCAGAGTACAGGGTATTCATTTTATATCCCTGGTGCCTAGAACACTGCCTGGCATGTGGTGCTCAGCAGATGATTATGGAGCACAGGAGAACGAAGTCCTCTCTGTCAGCTGTCAGCTGGTAAACAGTTGTTAAAGACATCGAGCCTTCCCTCAGGGTCTGTGAGTGCTGACGCTTGTATAGGTGTAGAAGAACTGAATCGTGCTACAGTTATTCTGTATTACTTACTTTTCTATTGCTGTGATAAAAACACTGTGACCAGGACCACCTACAGAAGGAAGGGTGTGCTGGGGCTTGTGGTTCCAGAGATAAGCATCCATCATGGATCAAGGCATGGTGACAAGCAGCAGGCATTGTGGCTGCAGCAGGATGCTGAGAGCTTTCTTCTTGAATCACAAGTAGGAAACAGGGGGCAGGAGTGGGGACTGTGCATACACACTGGGCTCTCAAAGGCTGCCTCCAGTGCTGCCTACCCTCCGCGAGGCCACACCTCCTCCTGAATCTCCACCCACCCTCCGCGAGGCCACACCTCCTCCTGAATCTCCACCCACCCTCCACGAGGCCACACCTCCTCCTGAATCTCCACCCACCCTCCGCGAGGCCACACCTCCTGAATCTCCACCCACCCTCCGTGAGGCCACACCTCCTGAATCTCCACCCACCCTCCGCGGGGCCACACCTCCTGAATCTCCACCCACCCTCCGTGAGGCCACACCTCCTGAATCTCCACCCACCCTCCGTGAGGCCACACCTCCTGAATCTCCACCCACCCTCCGTGAGGCCACACCTCCTGAATCTCCACCCACCCTCCATGAGGCCACACCTCCTGAATCTCCACCCACCCTCCACGAGGCCACACCTCCTGAATCTCCACCCACCCTCTGCGAGGCCACACCTCCTGAATCTCCACCCACCCTCTGCGAGGCCACACCTCCTGAATCTCCACTCACCCTCCACAGGCCACACCTCCTGAATCTCCACCCACCCTCTGCAAGGCCACACTTCCTGAATCTCCATACATCCTCCACAAGGCCACACCTCCTGAAACCCCACCCACTCTCCACAGGCCACACCTCCTGAACATCCCCATCCATCCTCCACAAGGCCACACCTCCTGAATCTCCATACATCCTGCACAAGGCCACACCTCCTGAACCTCCCCATCCATCCTCCACAAGGCCACACCTCCTGAATCTCCATCCATCTTCCACAAGGCCACACCTCCTGAACCTCCCCATCCATCCTCCACAAGGCCACACCTCCTGAACCTCCCCATCCATCCTCCACAAGGCCACACCTCCTGAACATCCCCATCCATCCTCCACAAGGCCACACCTCCTGAACATCCCCATCCATCCTGCACAAGGCCACACCTCCTGAATCTCCATCCATCCTCCACAAGGCCACACCTCCTGAACATCCCCATCCATCCTGCACAAGGCCACACCTCCTGAGCCTCCCCATCCATCCTCCACAAGGCCACACCTCCTGAACTTCCCCAGATAGTGCTGCCAGCTAGGGAGTGTTTAAATAGAGCTACGCAGGATATTCTCATTTAAACCACAAGTACTAAATAAACTTCAGAGGAAGGCCTATTTGGGTTCCCTGTTAGTTCTGCAACTTCAGTTTGCTTACCTTTAAAACTATAAAGCAATGACCACTGGAAAATCAGGGAGTCCCAGGCATTCGTCACATGTTGCCCCAGCAACCCTAACAGGCTCTGCTAGGGATGCAAGTCTACAGGGTACCTTGAACCAACTACCACTCAATGCTGCTATTCCTTGTTCCTTGGAGCAGGTGCTTCAAGAGCCCCGCTTGTACCCACTGTTTCCTAGCAACTGCATTGAGCCTTTACCCCTACCTCCGATTTCCTGCTGTGGTTCCTTCGAAATCCCATCTTACTGGCACTTGGATAAACAGGAAAGGATGTGGGGTCATTCTCTTCCTCCTTCACTGGCCTTAGTCATGGGTTGATGCCTTTCTTTTAGGTCCGGGTTCTAGTGGTACCCGCAGAGAATTATGACTACCAAATACTTCACAAAACATCAGTGGACAAGTCCTTTGAGTTTATCAGCAACTGTGGAGGAGACAGTTTTTATATTGAGTAAGTGTCGTTTTGTGGGAGGGCTCTGGTGTGCATGGGGCATGCTCATTCCCAGCCAAAGTGAGGTCTGGAGAGAGATTGGCCTGGAGTTGGCTTCTTCTTCTCACCACCCAAGAGAGTAGTGAGGCTGGAGTCTCGGGAAGGTGATGTCATTTTCTGTGCCCACCACTCTATGAGAGACCTCGCCATGTACCATCTGGGCAAGGTTCAGCCTTGAACTCAGCAGAGGTCTACCCTCAACTCACGATTAGGGACCAATTAGGAGAATCCCTTGCTCCTGGCTAATCCCCATTTACTGCTGTATATCCTAAAAGATACCACACAGGGTGTCTTCCACTGACAGGGTCATAGCCCAGAGCCCCACTCACCGCTATGATGGGGACTGTCCAGAGCTGTGCCCTCTGTACCCTGTCTTCTCTCATTCCTGAGTGCTAAGAGCACGCCAGTCCCAATACATGCCCCGCTGTGGAACTCAGTGCCCCTTAGAAGCTTCCAGAAGGAGCCAGGAGCTCCAGAGACCCTGAAGATGGTCTCTTTTTGTATAGTGATAGTAAAAGCTATGGCCCCAGAGCCAAACCACTGTGGATTTAAATGACATCTCATCCACTCCATACCTCTTATCCTCAGGAGCGTCACCCTACAGCTAAGGTACCTTATCTGTGAAATGACCCAACGGGCTGGATGGTTGAAGGCTGAGATGTAGCTGACGGTTCTTAGCGCATCATCTAGCCTTCATTATCTTTCCACAAGCTCTAACTCATACACCACACAGTTCATCCTGCAGCTGCTTCACCATGTTCCCACTGGCCATTCCTGTGATGCCTTCTCTTGAAGCAGATGTTGGGGACAGAGTGGCTGTCACTGGCTGAATCCACAGTGGGGTCATTTTCCACTTCTTCCCAGACTCCAGTGCTCAGCATCCCATGCACACCCTCACCCCCCCACCCCCCCCGCAGATGCTGCTGGGTATACTAGTGGGAAAGGGGAGTTGAGGATAAACACATATCCCAGGTTATCACCAGGAGTTATTTTTGTTTTCTCAGTCCTCAGGCAGCCTCTGGATTCTGTAAGAATTCTGCGAGGTCCCTGGTAGCCTTTTACCATAACGGTGCCCTGCCTTGTGAGTGCCACCCTGCTGGGGCTGCCAGCCGTCACTGCAGTCCTGAGGGCGGGCAGTGCCCTTGCCGGCCCAACATCATCGGAAGGCAGTGCACCCGCTGTGCAACAGGTCACTATGGATTCCCACACTGCAAGCGTAAGTGACGCGGCCAGGCTTCTGACGCCTTCTCTAGTCCCCAGAGGATGAGCCCGTGCATGGCAGGACTCCTCAGGTGACGTTGTTTTGGACACACACCTTGGGGCTTGTGATGAAGTCCTGATTCAAGAGACCTAGTCTGGGCCTAAAACTGCATTCCTAATAAATATCCAGGCTATCTCACACCACACGTCTACTAACTATACTCTGAGTGGCAAGGCTCTGGGCTGTAAATATAAATGTGAGTATATACTCATCACATGGACAGCCCAGTCCTCTCTCTCTCAAAAGTCCTTTCAGGTTGTGTGGCCCAGTGAAAACTCAGTTTAGACAGGACATTCAAGGTCTCATGGGTGTATTATCCACTGACTTAGAAACCCTGTATTTTTACTTAAGAATCACCCTGTGGCCTGATGCTCTGGCTCAGCCCATGCTGTAAGTGGCGTGAGACCACAGGTGTGCAGACAGAGCACCACAGGGGACCACTCTGTGTCTGAATAAACAAAGCAATGTCACTGCTGCATGATGTGCTGACCCTGGACCTGGGTGCTTTGCGAAGCTGCTTCAGAGTGTCTCCAACATTCACGGTTAGATGTCTTCTAGAGCTTTCTGTTGAACAGGAGGCCGTGTTAGATTGGGAGGCTAGCAGCCTGATAGGTTCGTGAGTACGGGACCTAGAGCCGGTTGGTCCGGCCGCTCCTCACTTGGGGGCCCCACACTGTTCTCCCCTGGAGCCCTTGGTGACTGGCTCAGATCACCATGGACAGTAACACCCATACAGAAGGAAAAGGAAACATGTCCTCAGAGTCCTTGGAAACGCCTGGAAACCCCAGCGGTGTGTATAGTCCAACTCTTACACGGCGTCTCTTTTTCCCTTGGCAGCTTGCAATTGTGGCAGACGCCTTTGTGAAGAGATGACAGGGAAGTGTCTCTGCCCACCCCGCACAGTCAGGCCTCAGTGTGAGGTCTGTGAGGTGAATTCCTTCAATTTCCACCCCCTGGCTGGCTGCGAAGTCTGCAACTGCTCCAGGAAGGGCACCATGGAGGCGGCCATCTCTGAGTGTGACAGGGACAGCGGGCAGTGCAGGTGAGCTGTGGTACACTAGTGTGTCAGATCCTGTCATGGGACAGCCAGGTACATCTGTGCTCATGCTGGTCATCATCCCTCTTCACTTCCTACCTCCTCACTGTGAGGGCATCAGGATTTTGGTGGGTGAATTGGTTGGTCCGTCCAGATTAGGGGAGCCACGCAGAGCCCCAGGTGAGGGGCTACCCGTTCCCTCAAAGCCAGAAGCAGCCCTGCCCACTTAGCCCAACATGTTGTCACAGCAGGATTGTGCTACGTGTGTGTCATGATCCCACTGTCTTGATGGTTTTGGTTGTCAACTCAGCATAACGTAGAGTCATCTGGAAAGGGTCTCAACCTAGTCTAGACAGTCCCTTGTGGCTCTCTTCCCATGTGATTCCAGACGGTGTCAAGCTGACACAGGTAACCATCACAGGCCTCCAAAGCAGGCTTTATTGGTCACAGAGCACCAGGCTGGGTTGCCCATCTTCAGGAACCGCTGTGGCCCAGCGCACAATAGCTGAGAAATGGTGGCAGTATTAGTTAGTTGTTCCTGATGCTGTGTTAAAATGCCCCGACAAACGTAAGTTAGAAGAGAAAGGGCCGGGCGGTGGTGGCGCACGCCTTTAATCCCAGCACTCGGGAGGCAGAGCCTGGAGGATCTCTGTGAGTTCCAGGCCAGCCTGGGCTACCAAGTGAGTTACAGGAAAGGCGCAAAGCTACATAGAGAAACCCTGTCTCGAAAAAACAAAAAAAAACAAAAAAAAAAAAAAAAGGAAGAGAAAGGCCTTCGCAGTTCAGGGGTACAGTCCATTATGTGGGGAAGGCATGGCAGGAGGCTCGGAAGCGGCTAATTCCGTGCGTGTGCAGCCAGGAAGCAGGGGTTGACGAGTTCCAGAGCTCAGTCTACTTTTTCCTTTTTACTCAGTGCTAGGGATTTCACTCTATGTATGTGTGTTAGAAGGACGCCAGCCAGGCTAGCTAAATAGCCAGCAAATTCTAGGATGGCTCCATCTTAATTGCGTTGACAAAGACGTATTTTCAGGTATCAGCCCATTGTTGGAACTGGAGGTTAGAACCAGAATGCATGCTCACACCTTTGGTGGACATAGTTCAGCTCTCCATTACAGCAGTGGTTCATTTTCCAGGGAAGAGCCAACCCTTTACCATGCCTTCAACCATTGTCTGGTGCCTGCCAGCTCCTTCGGGTAGGGAGACATCGTATGGAAGCTGAGAGAAAAAAGAGTCACAGACCATCCTAGGACTTAGAAACCACAACCGTGAATCCTGCCTGAGTCAACTAGTCAGTCAGCGATCAGGCATGGGCCTCTCAGTGAAGCCCAGGCTGAATCATAGGAAGCAGAGGAACTGGGTGGCTGGAGAATTGATATTCAGACCGGGAGAAAAGCCAGAGAGCTCAGTCTAAATCCTGACCGTTACTTCCCAGTACTGCAGACACATGGGGAAAGAGGGATGTGAAAAGCTTAAAACCAGTTCCCACATCAGGAGATGATAGATGGGTGTGCCGTAGCACTGTATTTGAGGAAAATAACTTGAGGAATTTTAACAACCCACTCCCAACAGTTATAATTCAACTGACTAGAAGTTTCTTAACTTGGGAGCAAGGCCTGTCATATAATTCTGCCTGGAAAAGGGACCTTAATTGACGGGTGTCATGCTTAATTAAAATATGAAACTGCTCATTTTGACAAATTGTCAAAGAGACTGCATAACCTGATGGGAACACATATCAGTATGTGATCAGATGGCCTTGTCCTGAAGGAGTCCTTAGCAGATAGCATTAAAACGTGGCAACAAAAGGACTTTAGCAGTTTGCTATATGCTGTAAATTGCACAAAATCCAATATTTATACAGAAAAAAGCATTTAGTTGCTTAAAATAATTATTTACAAAAATTTTCTTCATGAAATGTTTGTGTGTATTTGTATGTATGGTGTTTATACGTCTTCTGGTGTGTGTGTGTGTGTGTGTGTGTGTGTGTGTGTGTGTGTGTGCATCTGTGTGGCCAGAACTCAACCTCAGGTGCCTTCTGTGGTCACTGTGAACATGAGTTTTGGAGATCCCATCTCTCACAGAACCTGAAGCTTAGCTATTTGGTGAGGCTGGCCAGCCAGTGTGTCCTGGGGTCCATCTGTCTCCACCCTATCCACAGCACTGGGTTTACAGACACACACTGCCCCACTTGGCTTCTGTGGGTGCTGGGGATCTGAACTCAGAATTTCTTGCTTACGTGGCAGGGACTTTGCACACTGAACTGTCTCCCCACTCTCAGAAAAGATTTTTGTGTGCAAACCGCTTCTCTATGCACGGGAAAATTTCCGGATGGTAGCAAGGACCGTGTTTAGTGACACCTAAAGCGTGAGTAAGGAAATGGCTTGGTGATACCTGGTGTTTGCCGCCAAAGGGAAAAACACATCCTTTTCGGCAACGCAAGGCTCACTGGGAGCTGTGCAATGCTTACCACAAACCATACACTTAAATATTAGCATTTTATGTTGTATTTGCTGCTGGCAGCCTGGGAAGTTTGCCCTTTCTGCCAGGTCAAGTCATTCCAGCCAGGCTTAGCAACTGGGAAGGCAACTCCTTTGAGGACTAAGCAAAGAAGAGGAATGGGGGCGCCAGGCAATGTGGCCATCAGTGTGTGGGGTCTCACACACTTCTGTTGTCCTTCATGTCCTGTGACCTCTGTCTCTCGTCCCCAGAAGGACCTTTCTCAGGCTGTTTCCTCATCCCTGGTCCTCAGTGAAGAGCAGTGTGGCCTGAGTTTGCAGCAGGTTGTGTCCTGCCTCAGCCCCTCACCGTCTGGGTGACCTGAAGCAAACCCTGCTCTCCTTTGCCCTTCATTGCTCTGTGAGATAGGGCTGCTCTGTCTCCCAGAGACTTCAGACGACTGTATACCGTGTGCAAACACCCTTAAGACAGTGCCTGGCCACACTCAGCACCCAGTGATGTTAGTCGTTGGTGTTGGCCGGGGCCGTGGTGATCTGCTTCTCTCTTTCTGCGCTTTGTTTGCCCAGACCCATCTCTTCTGCACTTGGACACCTCCATCCCGAGTGTCTCTCAGATACACATTCCCCTCCTGCTCCTCACTGGCTGTCCTCTCATCTTCTCCCGGATCCACGACTGGCTCTACTTAGGACCATGTCTCCTGAAGTCCTGCGGCTCCTGTCTCCTCACATATATAATGAAAATAATTTTAAAGATTTGGTTTGTTTGTGTGTATATGCACATGTCTGTGTTGGTATGAGTATATGTACACATGTGTGTGCAGGTGCCCTCAGAGGTGAGAGAGGGTATTGGATCCCTTGGAGCTGGAGTTACAGGTATTTGTGAGCCACCTGACGTGGGTGTTAGGAACAGAACTACAATAATTATGACTGAACAGTAAATGCTCACAACCACCCAGCTGTCTCTACAGCCCCCAATGAAATAATATTTTTTAAACTTTTTATTGATTCTTTGTGAATTTTATATCAAGCACTCCAATCCCATTCATCTCCCTGTCTCTCCATATCTCCATAGCCACTCCACCTTTGCAGTGCCCCTCCAAAAGAAAACAAACAGTCTCGCCATGGGAGCTGTGGTGTGTCATGGTGTGTCACACAGTCTACCTTTTGCCCAAACAGCTTTACTTGCAAATGTTCATTGCAATGAGTCATTGGTCTGGTTCGAGGCCTCTGGCTTCTGCTACACCATCAATACTGGATCCTCACCGGGTCTGGAGTCAGATTTCCTGTTGTTGCCCTGTGTCGTGGAGACCCTGCAGCTTTGGTTCTGCAGAACCGGTCTCTTCACGTGCTCTAGCAGTTCTTCGATGGGGTAGATGTTGGAGTGGGCCAACTCAAAGCCCTGGATCTGGGCCTGGATGGTAGCTGAGTTAGTCAGTCCACCTGCTCCCCTATACCTGCACCATCAGGGCCAGCTCTACTGTGCTGCCCAGGTGAGGAGTAGAACCAGCTCACCTGCTCTCACCTCTTCGGGGCCAGTTCTCACACCGCCCCGGTGAGGGGCGGGGCCAGCTCTCCAGTGCTCATGCCCTCTGGGCCATTTCTCCTGCACTCCAGCCACCAGGGCCAGCTCTACTGCCCAGGCGAGGGTGGGGCCAGCTCTGCACAGCCCTCAGACATTAACATGGCCCCAGGCAACAGTCCAGACCAGGGATGTTCCCATGACCTTTGGTGGTAACATGGGCCACCACAGACATTGACCCAGACCCCTGATGCTGCAGGGCCATGGACCCAGCATGGGCCAGGACATCACCATGGCCTCCGGTGGCAGTGAAGACTGCTCACATCATGTTCCTCACCCTAGCGCCTCTAGCTCCGCCTCTCTTCATAGTACACGAACTGTCCTGGTTCTCTCTCTCATCTCGACCACATACTGGCTCATCATCATGGTGCCTGCCCTGCCCACGCCATGTGGAGGTGGGCGGGGGCCTCTTGGGTGTCTTCTGCCCTGCCCACGCCATGTGGAGGTGGGCGGGGCCCTCTTGGGTGTCTTCTGCCCTGCCCACGCCATGTGGGGGTGGGCAGGGGCCTCTTGGGTGTCTTCTGCCCTGCCCACGCCATGTGGAGGTAGGTGGGGGGCCTCTTGGGTGTCTTCTGCCCTGCCCACGCCATGTGGAGGTGGGCGGGGCCCTCTTGGGTGTCTTCTGCCCTGCCCACGCCATGTGGGGGTGGGCAGGGGCCTCTTGGGTGTCTTCTGCCTTGCCCACGCCATGTGGGGGTGGACAGGCAAAATGCTATTTTAATGGTCTGTTAGTGAAAGCACCCTCTTAGCTGATCTCTGACTCCCAGTTCTACAGTCTGTCTGACCCCCATGTCTTGCCTTCCAAGCTTTTCAAGCATCTCACCTCTTAGACTTCAAATAATCTGCTTAATGATGATGGCCTCTTTCTTGTTTTTAGGATGCCAAGATTTCAGACTTTAAAACTCAGTTTCCCTATATCTAATCACATGTCAGCTTCCGGCAAGGGACAGATTGTCCTGTCGGGTCTGTCCTTCCCTCTGGCTACCACCCTCTCTAAATCCCTGTACCATGTTGGAGTCATGTTGGACCAGTAGTGGCACTCTCTTGATTGGTTCTCCACCAGATTTATTTATTCACTCATTCAAGTAAACAAACAGCTATCCAGAGGAGTTTGGTTGGTACCATGACAACAGAGGAGAAAAGGGGAACTTCCTTTCTGAAGTCTGGCTGAATATCTCTTAAACCAGTCTAGAGTCAGGCTGACCTTACACATTCCTCTAGCGAGACTCTGGATCCCTAATTTAATAGGAATATGCTAATTCACAACTAGACTGGGATTTTAACATCTGTTTCCTCCTGACTTCTCACTGATACATAATATTGTTGGTCCATAAAACTTGAGACAGTAAGTACTAATAAGTGCATGTTTCTGATTCTGTTGCCTTTTAGAATCTTTATTTTAAATGTTTGCTCATACCTAAAATGATATTTATATGATTATATTAAATGATGTGTGTACATTTATGCATACACTGTGATGCTTTATCTCATAACATTGTATAATGACCAAGTCCCAGTCATTAGCCTAGACATCGTATTAAGCATGGTAAGTATGTTCAGATTTTTTTCTCTTCTGGTTGCTTTGAGTAAAGCACCATTTTTTCTTCTTATATTCCTCTAACACTTCACCTGTTGACTGTGTTTTTCTTAGCCCTGCCTTCTCTCTGCCCTCCTCAGTTTCCAGTAACCACTATTCTGCATTCAACTTCTGTGAGCGCTATAATCTTAGATTTCATATAGGAGGAAGATCCTGCCGTGTTTGATTGTATGTATGGCTTAACTCACCCAGCACAAGCCCCTCCTGTCCATTGTACTGTGCAAACGGTCCCATAACTGGGCAGTATTCCACGCTGCCTATCAGCCACATTTTCCCTTCCGTTCATCCACTGACGGGCATGTGGCTTGACTCTGGCTGTTGAGCTGCTGTAAACAGCACTTCACTGAAGGTGAGCACGGAGCTGTCTCTGTGACACACCACTGTCGTTTCCTCTGTACATAAACCTAACCGTGGTTTTTGGTGAACGCTCAGACTGGTTTTCACATTGACTGCGTTGTTTGCTGTGTGGATACATGTTTGGTTTCAGTGCTCAGACTTTATCTATGCTTCGTTTTGGGTACAGTGTTTCAATCCTGTTTATGTTCTAATGAGGAAACCTATACTAATTCATCATGGCAGCTTGGCCTGGTGAGTGCCAGCCGTGTTGTGGGGGATCCTTTGGTGACATGAGACTCTACACAGAGTCACTTCCATCATCCACTCCTTCATCCTAACCTCCCTCACTTTCCCATTGTCTCAAGGCTGCGGCGGTCTGTCTTATACCTGCTCTAACTACTCTCCCTTTTCTCTGAGCTCCCGCCTTTCTATAAGCTTTGTACACATTCACTTCTCCAGCCACGAAGGCCTCCGTCCCTCTCCTGCTGCCTTCACATTATGCATGGCCTTCAAGGATTTTATGTCAAAAACTGAAAACTCACAGAAAGAACGAGACCACAAGTCACAGAGATAGTCCCGCCATTGTGTTCAACACAAGCCAGCTTAATGTTTAGTCATCCTAACTCTCACACTATTACTTAATTTCTTACATCTCCATGTCTTCAACGAGACTGCTGATGTCAAGACTGGCTCGTTCAGCCTCCCCCTCCCCCCACACCAAGTCCTCCCCCCCCCCCCGCCCCAAGTCCCCCACAAGTCCCCTGACACAGAGATGTGAAACGGGGAAGCCGTCAACGATTCTCAAATGAGGGAATGGATGGCATGGTAGACTCTGAGCTGTAGGCTGGAACTGGAGTTTGATGTGACCATCACATGAAGGGCACTGCAGAATTTAATAACAAAGGACAGTGTTCTCTCCAGAGCATCTGGACCAGGTTTCCTATGAGATGCTTGCAGGCACCCACACATGCACATGGGCAGATATTATTGCATAATGTTGGGCCCCGAGCCCAGTTCTCAGAGATGACTTCATAGACCCACATCCCTAGAGCTGCCCCGTCGTTTCTCCAGATGGCTGCAGCCGGTGCAGCACGGTGCAGCATGGTGCAGCACGGTGCAGCACAGTGCAGTCCTCTTGCCTCTGCAGCGGAGGCCACACTTGGGAAGCAAAGAGTCTCCTTGGAGAAATGTGCTAGGTCAGGCTGACTGGGGGTTGCTTTAGAAGATCCTCAGCCAGATCTTGGAGCGGATGTTTCTTTTTGCTTCCTGGTTGTCATGACACCACCCAGCCTCCTTTGGTTACTTGATGTTACACAGGATTCAGAAGCTCACGATCCAAACACTGCGTTACTCTGGAGTATAGATTCTATATTCTTCAGGTTCTGCTTAGCCCTGACATGTCACCCCCCATCTGGGCTGGGAACAGTTCCAAGGCCACGGCTCCCAATTTGGTGTTTTCTTCTCCATTCTTGTGCTCTCAGCTGCCTTGTGCCTTGTGAGCTCAGAGCCAGGGCAGTGTGACAGACATGGTCTCCCATCATCCTCTCCATGTCATCAGCTCACAAGGGTCCTGAAATCAACAGAGAGAGAGAGAGAGAGAGAGAGAGAGAGAGAGAGAGAGAGAGAGAGAGAGAGAGAGAGGAGAGAGCGCTTTAGCTTCCTTTCACTTCCCTTCTGTCTTGTCCCAGCCAGCCCCTCCCTAGCTGTAACAGACACCCACGCCTTCCTTTTCCAGCAAACTGAGACTCTAACAGCTGTATTTCCAGCAGCGTGCCCTCTCCTTCCAGGTCCTGGCCTAAGACCTTGTTGGAAGTGGAACGTGAGTGTCCCTGCAGTGTCTGAGACTGTTGTTTGAATGTGAGGTGTCCACTGCAGGCTCACGTGTTTGCACACTTGTTTGGGAAGGGGTGGATTCTTTGGGAGACTGAGTTTCACTGGAAGAAGTGGGTTGATGGAGGTAGGCCTTGAGCTTTATAGTCCAACCCCACTTTCTCGAGGCTTCCAGAGTGAGGATACAATCTGACCAGCCAGCCTTCTGTTCCTGCCTCCATGACTCTGTGCCTGAAACCATGTCTTCCATGATGGAATGGTTCCCTTGTCACAGTAAGCCAGAGTAAACCATTTGTCCCTTTGGCTGCTTTTGTGACAGTGTGTATCATAGCAACGGGAAAAGAAGCTGTGATGCCCGTCAAGAGGATGGGATTCAATCCATCAATCCAACGTACTTGGGTGTGGTTTCTAGATGCTGCAAATACTCACACAGGTGCAGGTTCTGCTGCATGACGCTTGGCCACGCTCACTGCTTCCTTGTTCAGAAATACTCAACAACTCTGACCTGAGACCAAAGGCATTCACTGTACAGTTTGGCACCAGCATTCAGTTAATGCCGCCTTGGGCCAGAGCCCTGCGTGTTTGCCGAAAGAAATATCCTGGACCTTGGGACAAGGTATTATTTCATGACAGCAGCACTGTCCCACGGTCTCCTTTTCTTCATTACCATGCCAAGAGAGGAACGACCCACCACGTCCTCTCCAAAGCCCTCCCGCTGGTCTGAGGATCCTTGTTCTGAGCTTCCATGTTTGAATGATATGGTTGGAATCTGAAATGACCCCGCAGGTCCATGTTTTGAGCTCTTGCTCAGCTAGTGGAACCCCTAGGAACTGGGGTATGGGGAGGGACTATGAAGGGTGTATTCAGTCCAGTCCATGTCTTGCTCTCTGCTTCCTGCTTACCGCAATGTGAACAGCACCCCCACCTCTGTAAACAGACTCTTCTGTCCGCCAGCAACTCCCAAATACCCAGCAGCTGCTTCCTAAATGATTGACTCAAAGGCTTAATATTACTTAATAAATGCTTGGCAGATAGCTCAGGCTTATTACTGACTAGCTCTTACACTAAATTAACCCATAATTCTTATCTATGTTTAGCCATGTGGCTTGATACCTTTTCTCGGTGTGACGTTCTCATCTTGCTTCCTCTGCGTCTGGCTGGCGACTCCTGACTCCGCCCTTCCTCTTCCCAGCATTCATAGTTTGGTCACCCTGCCTATACTTCCTGCCTGACTACTGGCCAATCAGCGTTTTATTAACTGAATTGAGTGACAGCTCTTTACAGTGCACAGGAGGCTACTCCACAGCATCCTCCATGCACCATGCTTCTCTGCCAGGCCAGGGTGAACCCCACGGAAACCATGAGTCGAACAGGAATTTACTCCCATAAGTCATGTCTGTCGGGTATCTTGGACACAGTTATGCAAAGGTACCTGCTACATGGAGTTTCCTATTCTGTGCATCTCTGGACCTCCATGGTTTTATATTCCATACTTGATGCCTCTTCAGAAACAGATCAGGTTCTGAAAACAAGCTTTAGATTTTTTTCCCCTTGGCTATCTGATTGAATTTAGTTTGAATTTCATAAGAATAGATTGGGTGTTACTAACCCAGGCTCCAGAAGCCTTCTGATATTGGGAGCCAGTTGTGTGTGTGTATGTATGTATGTGTGTGTATGTAGGGTATGTGTGTAGGGTGTGTGTATGTAGGTTGTTTGTGTGTGTGTATGTATGTATGTGTGTGTAAGGTGTGTGTATGTAGGGTATGTGTGTAGGGTGTGTGTATGTAGGTTGTGTGTGTGTGTGGGATGTGTGTGTGTAGGTTATGTGTGTGTAGGTAGTGTGTATAGGGTGTGTGTATAGTGTGTGTGTAGGTTGTGTGTATGTGTGTGTATAGGGTGTGTGTATATAGGGTGTATGTGTGTGTAGGTTGTGTGTGGGGTGTGTGTGTGCGTGTGTGTGTGCCTGTGCGTGTGCGTGTGCGTGTGTGTGTGTGAGAGAGAGAGAGAGAGAGAGAGAGAGAGAGAGAGAGAGAGAGAGAGAGATGGTCCAGAGCTTATCCAGCTTCCCTGGCATATCCCTGTCCCCTTTAAAATTTCTAATGTCCTGCACTAGAGTGATTGCTCCCAGCAGAACATTTATGAATTCCGCCTGTGTGCTTCTGGATGTGCTCACACTTCACATCTAGATTGACCAAGGTGTAGTTTTAAGGACAGTGTCAGCACTATTGGACAATGAGGATGTGAGCTGGCCGGGCCTGAAGAGCTGACCTGACAAGGGTTTGTTGGCAGGCCTTACTGGAGATGCAGACGTCATCTCTGCATGTATGCTGGGTGCATACGGGCTCTGTGCTCCTCTAGGCCAGGGTTGAGCAGGAATCCTCACAAAGACATGTCAGTGTGTGCGAGGCACCATCCTGAGGGTCTCACATGTAGTCTCTTATTTAATGGAACAGTCCATTTTCACAAATGTGGAAAACCTGGTTGTAAAAAGGATGACGTTTCCCAGAGCCCCCTGCACAGTGAGCTGTAACACAGGATTGGCACCTAAAGCTGCTGCCTCCAGGTTCTCACTGTTAACAAAAATCCTTTCTGTGGTCACAAGCAGGTATTGGATTAAAAAGCAGCTGATCTCACTTAGGTATGGGACCAGGGACTGAGCACACAGCCCCCTCCCTTCCCGTGCCCCCACATGGTGAGCCCCTCGGGGTTCTTGCCCCTCTGACACACCTTTCCTTGTTCATCCCATGCATCAGCTGCTGAATGACAAATCAGTGTCCACGGGGCTCAGGCACTCACCGTCCATCTCTCCTGGACTTGCCCCAGGTGGCTCCTCTCGCCATCTGCTTCCCTTGGCCACTTCCTGCCCACACGCTCCTACTCACTGATTCCTTTTTTCCTTTACTTCACGGGGTCTGGAGTCCATCCTCTCACTGAGCTGGTAACCTGGGACTCTCCTCCATCTTCTCTTCTTCCCCGTCTTGTGGAAGATGTAAGTCCCAGAAATCCCCACTCAAAATACCTTTAGAAGCCATCCTCCTCCCCACCCTAAACCCCCTTCCCGAAGCTAGCAGCTGACCTGGCAGCCTTCTGTCAGAACTCTTTGCCTCAACTCCACGCTGTGCACAGTCCAGCCACACCCTGTCCTCCTCAGGCACCTCTCCGTCATGTGGTACGCAGCTTAGGAGTAGCCTCGAAGGAGATGCAGCGCTGGAGTTTGCATGCAGTGTCGCAGAGCAGCAAACATTCAGTTTGTAAGATGATACGCTTCATACCTGAGGCCTGAGTTAGAACCTCAGCCAGCTGCCTTTGGGGCACAGTTCTCAGCCCCTGCGCTGTGGTGAGCAGGATGGAGGCCAGCCCTTCCGTGGCACAGTTCTCAACCCCTGCGCTGTGGTGAGCAGGATGGAGGCCAGCCCTTCTGTGGCACAGTTCTTAACCCCTGTGCTGTGGTGAGCAGGACGCCCAGTTCTTAACCCCTGCGCTGTGGTGAGCAGGACGGGGGCCAGCCCTTCTGCGGCACAGTTGAGCTCTCACCTAACTTGACAGGCCTGAGGTTGGACATTCTCCACTTGGGGTTCAGCTCCAGTGACACCAGATGTACTTTCTGAACACCCTAGGCGGTGTCCCTGTTCTGTGCCCTCTGTTCAAAACACCAGCACTACGGCATTTAAAGTCAGCCCAGGTGTGACCGCCCCCAGGGAAACTGGGAACTGTTCTAGGCTGGACCCCATGTGTACTGTTCCCATTTGTACTCGTGGGCTTTCGGGGAGCGGTGTTATACATCTTTCCACCGCCAGCCCTCAGCAGGGGTCCTGATCCAGGGGTCCCAGGCCATCCGTGATGGTGTCTTCACCTGCTTTCTGTGGGTAGTCTTTTCTAGACCATGGCGTGTCCCTTTCTGTGGGTAGTCTTTTCTAGATCATAGTGTGTCCCTTTCTGTGGGTAGTCTTTTCTAGACCATGGCATGTCCCTTTCTGTGGGTAGTCTTTTTAGATCGTAGCGTGTCCCTTTCTGTGGGTAGTCTTTTCTAGACCATGGCGTGTCCCTTTCTGTGGGTAGTCTTTTCTAGACCATGGCGTGTCCCTTTCTGTGGGTAGTCTTTTCTAGACCATGGCGTGTCCCTTTCTGTGGGTAGTCTTTTCTAGACCATGGCGTGTCCCTTTCTGTGGGTAGTCTTTTCTAGACCATGGCGTGTCCCTTTCTGTGGGTAGTCTTTTCTAGACCATGGCGTGTCCCTTTCTGTGGTATCAGCAGCCACACTGTGTCTGTAACTGCTCTCCTGCTGCGGCCGCTCTCTCACAAGGCAGGGAGGCCTGTCAGGACCGTGCATAGAGCAGTGATGGGGTTTGTTTCCTTTATTCCTGGGCAGGTGTAAGCCAAGAATCACAGGGCAGCGGTGTGACAGATGTGCTCCCGGCTTCCACCAGTTCCCGGAGTGTGTTCCTTGCAGTTGTAACAGAGATGGGACTGAGCCTCAAGTGTGTGACCCAGGGACTGGGGCTTGCATGTGCAAGGTAAGGCAGGTCCTGTGACACCTGGGAGTTCTTCAAGGGAGCTGACCTTTGATGATTTCTGAAATGTGTGTAGCATTTTGTGCTTATCGCCTCCCTTTATAGGCATAATTGAAGGAAAGACTTTTCTCATCTTTTAGAAAGGCTACAGCCCCCTCCCCCTCCCTATGATTATCTGTTGCTAAGAATAAATCCTTTTGCTGGGCAGTGGTGGTACACTCCTTTAATCCCAGCACTGGAGAGGCAGAGGCAGGTGGATCTCTGTGAGTTTGAGACCACCTGGTCTAAAGAGTGAGATCCAGGACAGGCAAAGATACACAGAGAAACCCTGCATAGAAAAAAAAAAACAAAATAAAAAAAAACAAATAAAAAAGGATAAATCCAGAAAAGGCAACATGAACTGTTTTCTAAAGAGGTTCATATCTTTTTCGTAAGTTGTTCTTGGATGAGGACCCAGGTTGTCTTCCCTGCCGCAGGTCCCGCGAGGCTGTGGTGGGATCACATCTGAGCAGATGTTCCAGGTGGTGGAAGCTGGACCAGTTGCCCCTCCTTCTGTCCCTCCACACGGTGCTGTCTGTGCCTCTCAACGCTGAGAGTGTCTTACAGGACTCTTCCTTCACGCTTTGTTTCAACAGGAAAACGTGGAAGGCCCAGAATGCCACGTGTGCCGCCGAGGATCGTTCTACTTACACCCTGCCAATCCAAAGGGCTGCACCGCGTGCTTCTGTTCCGGAGTGAATACTGACTGTCAAAGTTCACATAAGCAAAGAGCTAAGGTGTGTGAGGGTTAGGTTTGGGCTCTCGGTCGGTATTCCTGACTGAGATATGAGGGAACGGGCACGAGCTGCCATGTGTCTTGTGTACTGATGATTCACGTTGCCAGCATTGCCCTCACAGCTCCTTGGCCTCGGCACTGTCTCCAGAGATGCCATCATGATTGTGTCCCAGATTACTCAGGTTTTTGATCCAGTGTCACATGCTCAGAATGTTTTCTGTCCCCACTCCCTGTAAAACAGATAATCCTGGTCATTGTCTGTATTGTGGCCCTTGAATTCCCTACAGCATTTAGCACTTTGTAACATATTATGCCTTTAACTTAAGAAATTACTGTCTTCTCTTCATCAGTAGAATGTGAGCTCCTAACATATACCAGGGCCTAGGACAGAATTTGGGACATAAGAATGCCCAGAAAATACTCATTCGATGAATAGATTTTGTTGTATTGAAGGATATGATAAAGTATCCAGACAGACATCTGTACAGGCAAATCTACAGGGTCACAAGGTCCACAAGCACACTAACTTCTGTCACCACGAAGTTATGACATGCCACTTCCTTGAGCCCTCCAAAAATATCACTTATTGTCTTCATAGAGCTCCCATTATGCAGGCATGATTGATTAAATCATTAGTTATTGGTAATTAGCATAACTGGTAATTGACTTATGGGAAGGTTAAGGATGGACTGAAAGTTCTGCCTCTCTACACACTGCTGGTCTTTCTGGTCACCAGTTCCCATCCTGAGGCTAACTAGGGGGCCCAATAATCCGGATATCACAAGCACACAGGGTGTGTGTTTGCACGTGCCTGGGTTCATGTGTATGTGCGGATGTGCTTGGACATGTGTGCCTGTGCATGCCAGTCGCTCATGTTAGATGCCTGCCTTTATTGTGGTTCACCGTGCATGCTGAGGTGGGCTCTCTCTGACACCGGAGCTTGCCAGTTCTGCTGCTGTAGCCAGCCAGCTTGCTCTGGAACGTCATGTCTCTGCCTCCTGAGGGTTGGGATTGCAGGTGAGCTGCCCTGCTGGCCCAGTGTTTACATGGGTTCTGGGGATTCAAAGTCTGGTCCTTGTGCATGTGTGACACACATTTTAGTCTCTGTGCTATACCTCCAGCCCCACAAAATATTTTATGATGCTAATATGACATTCTTCATTCTCTTCTCATGTTCTTCCTCTTTTAATTTCTTTCTCAAATGTTTATCACATCTTAAATGTGCCTACTTTGCGGTGTGTGTGTGTGTGTGTGTATGTGTGTGTGTGTGTGTATGTGTGTGTGTGTGTGTGTATGTGTGTGTCTATGCCTATGCATGCTGAAGCCAGAGGTCAATGTCAAGTGTCTTCCTCCATGGCTCTCCACCTCAGTCTCTGATGTGACCCATCACTGAACCTGGGTCTTGCCCTGGATACACTGGCTGGCATCCCCCTGCCTTCACTTCCCAAGCACTGAGACGCAGGTGCTTTTTTTCTGTGCGTTCTTGGAGATCAACTCGGGTTTTCATGATGGCGAGACAAGTGCTTTCCAACTGAGCCGTCTCCGCAGCCCTGTCTACTTCTAGGATTAACTTTACAAAACTGAGATTGTTGTCAACTGCATCAGTCCGTGAAGCAGTAGCACCGGGAGACTGTTTCTGTGTAATACCGTTTTATATATTTCACTGCTTCCCAGGTGGAGGGCAGGCTGGTAAGTGGAAGAACAATGAGTTTGTAAATATGTCCATTCTTTGTTTTTTCCTCCCCTATAAATGGAGCTGGCTTCCTTGGGGACAAAGGAAATATTTTATTTTGGCTACTGTATTCCACAACACACTTAATTTTTTAAAGAAAATTTTAATGTTGTCAAAAACCTTTTTAAAAATCTGTTAATTCTTTGACAATTTCATACTTGTATAGACTAAATTCTGATTATTCCTCCCCTCTTATCTCCCTCCCCCACCAGCCCCTGCTCTTTCCTGCCCCTCTCCCAGATCAGTGACCCTTGGTTTGGTTTTGTTACCCCTTTAGTTACCAGGCTCATCTGTGTGGTCATTGACTTGTAATTCCCCATTGGAGCCTGACGGGGTCGCCAGTGGTTTCACAACTGAAGGCAATGCCCCCTCCCCCCTTTCATGAGTCTATTCCTAAGAAATAGTTCATCCGTGAT